>NW_027397067.1:24190489-24449873 GCF_003265705.2 Callorhinus ursinus | reverse complement strand
GCCGAAGGCAGATGCTTAACCATCTGAGCCACCCAGGTGCCCTATAAATTATTTTTTTAAAAAATCTTATCCTCTTCTTATTTTTTAAATAAAAGTTCCTTCTGTGGGGCACCTGGGTGGCTCAGTCGGTTAAGCGACTGCCTTCAGCTCAGGTCATGATCCCAGGGTCCTGGGATCGAGTCCCACATCAGGCTCCCTGCTCAACAGGGAGCCTGCTTCTCCCTCTTCTGCTCCCCCTCCTTGTGCTCTCTTTCTCTCTCTCTGTCAAATAAATAAAATCTCAAAAAAGAAAAAAAGTTCCCTCTGAATTACTGAATTTTCTCAAATCCAGGGAAAAGATCGCAGCTGGCATAACTACCAGGAGAGAAAAGGCAAAGCTGAGTTGTCCCATGGAGACCCCGCAGAACTAAGACGACCAAGGGGTCAATGAGGCTTGATGGAGAAGCCCACAACAAGAAACTAGAGGCTTCTTTTTAACTTGGGATCGCTCACCTAGGGGTGGGAGGAGGAAGAAGAGCCAGGGAGGGAAGCAGAAAAGGTGACATCAGTAGCAGGTGGAGAGAGTAGTAGCTGGAGGCAAACTGGAGAGACAGATGTCAGGACAGCCATCTCCAGGAAAAAGAAGCGTGTACTCAGCTGAAGGCCATGTTCTAAATTGCACTAAGGGAAACAGACAAGAAAAGTTCAGCACAGTGAGATTGTAGGGCTAGGCAATCCAAAACTGGGATGGGTAACTCCTAAAGGACAGATGTCTGCAAATTCCCTTCAAACAGTTAAACATTTGTGGTTCCTTTTAATATGTCAGAATTAGGCCCACTAATAATTACAACACTCCCTTTGTCTCAACTCTTCTCAGTTCTCCATGTTCCTGAGGTAGGTAATATTAGAATCATCATTTCAGAGAGAGTGATTTGGGATCCCGAGAAGCCATCCTAGCCAGAGTCATACCACAAACCCTTAGGGCTTCCAAGTTTAGAACTCAGGCTGCGGCTGCTGCTTCTTGGTTTGTTGATTAAAATGCATGAATGATAGCTTTTTATAGATTTTATGACTCCTTCATAAGTACCAGTCATTTTAAATTCAAAAAATCCTTTCTAATTTTGGTAGTCAACTGAATGCCTTGGACATTCTTGCTGGGGAATTAGTACCTCTTGGTGGATGGCCTTCACACCAGACTGTTACATCTATTAATAGTCATGCATATCTTTTTCTGGCCAGAAACAAGTAAATGTTCCAGGTTTAATTTAATTTGCAATTTGCAAGAATGGATACCTGTTCATTTGGACACTAAAATATTTTTAGTATTTTGAAACTTTGAGACTTTTACCCAAATAAGACAATTTTTAATATCTTCAGTGACCTACTATTTCTTATCCTTCGGGATGCCTTATAAACAATTTTACTGAGTCCTAGAAAACAGGCCCTAAAGCTGGATGGCTAGAGATACCAGAGTATGAATTAGAATCAAAGACTTACCATTTATTGAGTTCTTCGGAAGCTTAAAAACTTCTGGGAATTGGGTCATGTCTTAAAGAAGAGTGGCTTAAATCAATGTTTATAGTGTTTCTTTGTGTGTATGAATTTAATCCTCAGAACCACCAATATTTTGTAGTTGGATTCCCCTTATGATTATGTCATGTGCTCAGTGTCATTTTATATCATTGACTCTTCCCTTGCCTATTTCAACCTGACACATGCCTCCTTTCCCAGTTACATTACAAACTTCTAAATGGCAGAGACTATAACAAACTTCTCTTTATTCCCCTACAATATCTGCTCTAGTACCTTGCATCAAGTAGGTGCTAGAAAGATATATGATCAATGACCAACCAGCAGAAACTGGAAATGTGGAGTTGACCAAGTAATGGGAGAGATGAACAGACCCATGAGCCCCGCACTCAGAAGCTGCCAGCACATTGGCCACAAATCATCAGTCACACCAAAGAGAGGGTGACCCTAGTTCCCCACTTGAAGAAAATGACTTGGTCCTGGCCATTTGGAGCTTCTCTCCCATCCCTTCTAATTTCATTCGAGAGACCTGGTTGGGTATTGTACTATTGTCCCCCTCACCCCCTCCTCCTGCCTCTTCACTTCCATTCCTGGTCTAACAGAGTTGCAAAGTAACTAAAAGGAAGTATACAAACATTGTTAACACACATGCAATAGGCATTACTTTCAGAAAGGGCATATGGAATCCAAAGGGGCACCCACACTAGAGCCCATACTGATGCCCAAGACAGTCAGAACATTGATGCTCTTTTCTGAATTAGGGCTTAGACAAGAAAAACCTGAGGGAGCCCGGTCCTTTCAAGGATGCCCTAAGAGCTAAAGGCCTATCCCGTATTCAGCCTGATTTATAAAGGTTTGAACAAGAAATTAGGTTCAAAACTAACCCAAGATTTAATTCTATCACAGAGTTAGAGCAGTGAACCTAGTTTTGGTCTAATATTCCCAGCTGCACCCAGCAGAATTAATTGGTGTAAAACATTTATTCAAGAACCTCTCTGTCCAAAGCATGAATGAACTGGATACAAAGAGGACAGACACACTCAGATGCTGTCCCGTGGAGATCAAACACATTCCTTTTTTTTTTTTTAAGATTTTATTTATTTATTTGATGGAGAGAGAGAGTGCGCGTGCATAAGCACAAGCAGGGGGAGCAGGAGAGGGAGAGGGAGAAGCAGACTCCCAGCTGAGCAGGAAGCCTGATGCGGGGCTCGATCCCAGGACATTGGGATCATGACCTGATCCAAAGGCAGATGCTTAACCGACTGAGCCACCTAAGCGCCCCAGAACCTTACGTTCTTGATCAAAGAGTTTGGGCTTCTCTCCATGGATAGAAGGGGCCACTCTAGGTTTATGAGCAGAGGAGTGCCATGAATGGTTCCCCAGGCAGAGATGAACCTAGCAGCAAGGAACAGAAAGGACCAGGGTGAGGAAAACATGGAGTAGAGACAGAACAAAAACTAAGATGCTCCTGGTGGTGGGAAGAGTTGAGAGTGAGGACTGGAGCCCCACGTCTGGCTGTGGTAGAGCCTGGGGAAGAGGAAACAGATGACCTGAGATGCTATGGGGTAGTGTCGTTGACTTCATGAGTGAACACAAGTGGGAAGACAAACAGAGGAGAGACAAGCAGATTCTCTGTTGAGACAAGCGGAAAAATTAATTCAAAGTAGTGAATAGTACCCATGTGGGCTTTTTCTAAAGTGTTTCTAAGACCTTCATTACCAGGGAAGGATATAGAAAACTTGTTTTGTTTTTTTAAGAAAAAACTTTTTCTTAATCCAAATCTGATCTCCCAAGTCAGCATCTGATTTGCTTTTTTACCACGGCTTTTTCATATTATTGTCAAATTAAAGGAACTTCAAATTTGAAATTTATCTTCACATCTGCTTTTTTTCTACCATCCTGTGAGCCCATACCCATGGACAAGATTTTTTCAGGACTGCTCAGAACTAGTATTTTATTTCATTTATTCCTGTTTAAATTTTATTTTAAAAATATCTACAATTTTTTCCCAGTAGTTCTAAGGAAATGTAATTGTGGAGGAAGTTTTATCACATCTGTCTCTAAGTGTCACCATTCTTCCTCCTAGGTTTCCAAGCTATTTTCAATTTGCCATGTTTAGTCCCTCTTCCTGGCATCATATAATTGCTCCCAAATTCCTCAGATACTCTGTGACAGTATTTACAAGACTCTTCAATACAATGCAAACCAGTCCTGTTTTTTCAGTTGCATTGGATCACTGTGAGCCAGCATAAACTCCAGGCTATGACTTCGGCAGCAGGAACCTCTATAGAATTGAAGAGGACATCATTCCCCAAAGCTATGAATTCTGGATTTGTCGCTTCATTTTGGTCGTTCAAGTTTACCGAGCCAAATGCACAAAGCCAGGTAAAAAAGAGGGTGTTGATCCCCTGCCTTAAGAAAGTATGCCTCACTGAAAAGTCGCCAATAAGAGCAATGCTATATATAACCTCAGAAAACGTTTTAGATGCTGAATTTCTACCAATAGTTGCCACCTATTACACCATCGTCCATTGGGTTATTTATCTATGATAAATCTCCAGAACTTCTCCTTTCAGAAACTCTTCTTTTCTACCCCAGCCTGTCTCCTCTTCCCTTGATAAATTATAAGCATAGCCATATGTGTGTGTGTACACATACACACGCACACGTAAATACCTATTCTCCTGTGTGGTGCTAACTCCACTGTCAACCACCTTTACCTAGACATGTGACCCACTTAACAGCACACTACATTTTGGAAACTCCAGCTCCCTGAAAATTTCCTCTGCCCCCCAATTATTTCTGGATCTTGGAGTTATCAGGAACAACTCATCACAAACATTTGCCCCTTCCCCTGCTCAGGCAGCATTGGTGCCCTCTGCTTTTGTGATGTGAGTGTCCCACTCAGGCATGAGATGGCCCTTCTGTGGGTGTCTGCTGGCCTGGCATCAACGCTGGTGTGATGTACCTGAAGGAATAAAGAATATGCCACCCTAAAGTATGACAGAAGTTCAAGACATGCCACCCCAAAATATGTGGCTTTGGTAAAGTGATGATTTTGAGCTACAGGAACTTGAAAACCAGCAAACGTAAGAAGGGGCTTTCTCTGAACTCCCCCTTCTTTGCCGTAAAGACCGATCCCCCCAAAGGAACTATATTGTCATGAATGCCCTTCCCCAGAGTTTTACCAACTAGGAAAGATTGACCCCATCACAAGAGACGGATACTAAATATGGATACCACTCATAAAGAAACTTCCGCATAAACTATCATACCTCCCATCTATTCTTCTAAGAGCCCACTCATCTTTCCTAAAAATCATTTACTCTCCTCTAAGAGGCCTACATCCCCCCTCCCCCTTCCCTGTTAAGATGGTATTTATATTGTGGTAATCATTTTGAAATGTATATTGTCAAGTCATTATGTCATACAACTTAAATTTATACAGCTTGTGTCAATTATACCTCAATAATACTGGAAGAAAAAAATAAAAATAGCAAAAATGAATTTTAAAAATAGATGGTTTTTAATCCTGGATTCAAGTCACCTCACAAGTTACTCATTTCTCCCTGCTTTTCTCCCACGTATACACGAGGTATTACATGTTAGTAAACTTCAGTTTGCTTTTCTCGTGTTAATCTCCCTTTTATTACAGGGATCTCAACTAAGAACTCAGAACCCTAGAGGGAAAATTAGCTTTCCTCCCCTACATAGCAAAGCCATTGCCTTCTATCAACCAATATAGCTCACACTAGATGCTACTTCTGCCCCCACCTGAGGGTCAGGGCACCATCTCCCATGGCTTCCAAAGCTTTGGATGCCCCTCCTGGTCACTAGAGAGGCCTTCTCCTCCTGCTGCGATTCAAGAAATCAGTTGCACTGGAGACCACTGCCAGAACCCGAGGCACCACTGATAATGCAGGAGCTGCCCAAGTGCCAAAGCTCCCAATATTCAAGTCACTCCACACCCAGGGCCCAGGCGCAGATGCCTCTGGGCCCCTTTGTTATTCTGTGACCGGCTCTCAAAACAATGCAACTTTGTACTCTCAATGTTTCAAAGAGAGTTTGTGTAGAAACAGTTCCTCCTTTCTTTGTTATTCCAAAAGCTCTCCCCACCCCCACCCAGGGATTAACACACAAATCCTTTGGGGGCTGGGTGAGGGGACTGCAAGACAGAAACTGACTATACTTGAAATAGTTCCTTTTCTTCAGTGCCTGAGACATAGCTACATGACCAGCCCAGCACCTGCCTGAATCTCTCCTCCCTTAAATAATTCATTTTCTGTGAGCTTCAGTTCCTTCCAATTTGCCCTGACATTTCTGAATGCTGAGGAAAGATCCCCTTCATCTCAAACTGTTTTCGCCTGCCTCCTGATCTCCTCCATCCCCAAGGCAAGGGAAGGGGATTCAGTGAAATTATCTATAAAGTTGTGGGGAAGTGGGTTGGCATTAGCTGAGCTGAAAAATCAGCAGGATGACCTAATGTTTCCATCAGAACAAAGGAGACCATGATAAATTTGAGAAAGCTTCACATGAGTCCCTTAGCATTTGGAAACACACCTAAACTTAGGAAGGAAAGCCTGCTTTTCTTCCAGAGCTTTCTAAAGATGAATGGTTTGGGGTGTTACCTGCAACAACATGATGAGATGGAATCCTGGTGACAGTAATGAGCCTGGAAAGAAGATGGGGGCAGCCCTGCCCCCTAGTCCAGATCCCTGTAGCCTTCGAAGGGTGAGGAAAAGAACCTCAGCAGCTCCTGGGAACCCACAGGAAGGAGTGCAAAGGACACTGAGGCAGCACAAGCCACAGGTGTGCCCTGAACGCCCTGGATGTAGGAATTTCCCACCAGGAAAGATGCTTAAGGGTGTGGACCACTGTCATGGATGAAAGAGACACACAGCTGGCCTCTCAGCACTGGATGGGGATGGAATGTGACTTAACTGTGCAGAGACCACCCTAGTGACTGAAGACACCAGCAGCAAAGAAAGCCAGCTTAGCCAGAGTAAAACCAGGGCAGCCTCCCTCTTCAGACAGGCTCTTGCTGTGGAAGGCAAACCCAGCCATCACTCCCTTTCTCTTCCCCAATATAGGGGATAAGCGAAAGCCTAGAAAAGAGTAGAGGGAGAAGTCCTGGCACCAGATCAGTGGCTCATGTGAATGCATGTGGGCACACACACGTGTGCACACACCTCCAACATGCGATTCAGAGGAGAAATGAGAACATAGATCCAGCCCTCCCCCTTCTCCAATTCCCCTGATCCAAAGCCTGGCTGGGTGGGCAGGGATTCATACTGACTAGAAGATTCATCTTATTTTTTTTTTTTTTTAAGATTTTATTTATTTGAGAGAGAGACAGAGAGAGCACTAGCGAGGGGGAGCCACAGAGGGAGAGGGAGAGGGAGAGGGAGAAGCAGACTCCCCATTGAACAAGGAGCCCAACTCGGGGCTCCATCCCAGAACCCTGGGATCATGACCTGAGCTGAAGGCAGACACTTAATCGACTGAGCCACCCAGGCGCCCTAGAAGATTCACCTTTAGATTAGATTAGGCTGTCCTGAGTTTAAATGACTGAAAATGATGAGTAAGTTATCGAATCAGCTTAAGATATTTTTATGGGCTGGGTACTAGGAAGAAGCAGAGATCCAACATTGAACAGCTGGGGGCAGTTACTGGGGGGAAAAAAAAAAACATACCCTACCAAGTCCATACTGATCAATAAACTAGTTATACTTGCAATATTCTCTCTTAAACACACTGAAAATCTAGCACCTTTCTCCAAATCTCCTTTCCAGGCTCCAAGTTGTATGAGAAAGATTAAAAGGAAATACAATAGAATTTCAAGGAATTTCCTCAAAAGTCCCAAATTCATTTGGGCACCTTTTATACCCACAAATTACCCCAGGATGATATTTGCCTTTGCACTCATCCCTGTACCTTCTAAATCAAAGCTGTGGCAGTGTTGGGATGAAGGCCATGAACACAGAGAAAATACAGGTAGTACAAATTAATCTTATTCCTTCTTCCTCCCACTTTAACCACTGCTCCTGCCTCTGCCTAAAAAAGATACTTGGAACATCTAGTCAGGAGTGAACAGACCTTTGTTCGTTGGATAGTTTCTTATAGCAAGCATGATCTACTTGACCAACTTGAGATACAAATCAAATCATGTCATTTGTTATTCTAATTAACCTCTCAAAGCCCTATCTATCTTTTTTTTTTCCCCAGGAACTCTAAAATCTCCCTCCTCTCTGAGATTCCTAAGAATTTCAGGGATTTACTTAATGCACAGGAAGTGAGTTAAATAGAAAGTGGTAGTTTCCACTAGTACCATGCTTCTCCCTGCCACATGATGTCACTGTTGAACACTAGTCCTGCACAGTCCGGTGCCCACAATGGTTTACTGCTGAAGTGATGTTCTGAGTTAGCTCCCTATAAGCTTGCTTTCCAACCAGCTCTCTTACTTCAGACTCACATGCTAAAGCCCTGTTCTCCAAAGCAGAATCAAGCCAGTAGGCCTCCAGCCTCAGCCACTTTGGGCCTTTGTGATGAGTCTAGGGCACCTAATGCAAACTGGTCCACCAAACTCCAAGAGCTCTACAAAGCTGCCTTGTTAAGCCAAACGAAAAGATTCTGTTACACCCTTCAAAAAGGCCTTGCATTAAGCATACTAGAGATTTTCACTCAAATGACTTTTTTCTGAATGGAGATCTACTCAAAAACTGTTGGCCATATCCACCTACACAGTGAATTACTGCAAATTCTCTTGCTAAAAACAATTGTACCGGCACCCTGTTGTGCATTTCAATGCTTAATCAATAAGTGTGGTACTACTGAGGAACGTTGGTAGTTGACCTTGAGGTTTAACTTTGAAATGACAAACATATTCTTCCTTGGCTTAACAAAATAGTAATTTGGTGCCAGATTATTGACTTGTAAGTGGATATGCCCTCTCAATTCCCTCCCCCCACCACCCCGCTGACCCCTGCTGCCTCCACCTTTGTCTCTAGGAATTCTTTTCCTCACTTTACAGTTGGATCTGGCCCATGAGAGGCGTCTGTAAGAGATGAGAAGTGAGCCGTGACCACAACAGACCCCTTCTCCAGTTGGGGGGCCCCATCCACAGAGCTACCCTTCCTAGCTTCCAGTGACCACGACTCCATCCCCTTGCTAACGGCCACCCCCAGGGCACTGCACTATTCCTTGTTGCTTTCTCTAATCCTGTCCATGCCTTAAAAAATGTCTCTTCACTAGACTATCTTCAGATTCCCAAGTTTGTGGGTGTCATGTTTCCTGCTCAAATCATGACTGATATGTCAAGAGTAAGATGACAAGTAATCCTTGTTACTGAAGCAAACCATGCTTCTGATTATTGCAACTTTGTATACAAAATGCTCTCCTGTGGCCAGATTCAAGAGGACTCTCAACCATAGCGATGTCCCTAGTCCACAACTTAAAAGCGGCCCCTCTCCTAATACCAAGGTTGTTCTTGTGGAACCTTAGGGTGAATTATTTCTGCTGAGAAACACTCAGCAGCTCTGGGCCACTGGCAAATGGATTTTCAGTGAATTGGCCTTTCAGCACATTGGTTGTTTGGTAAAATGATTTTGGCAAGTTGATTTTTGCTAAAGTGACCTGCTTCCACACTTGATGTTCCCCCCATTCTGCCCATGCATTTCCTTGCTGTTTTGGTTTCAAACTTAATGTCTTTCCCACGACGCTGTAGGATCCTTTGAGAGGGAGAATCACGTGCTATTCATCTTTGTGTTTTCCCCTGCGCTCTCATAGGGCCTGATACGGTGTTATACACAAGTAGCTAGGCAGTAAATGTTTGTGAACGAGAGTGAGTGGAGAGAGGCGTGGTGAAAGACTGAAGCAAGCACAGACCGAATTCATCAGAGATACACAAACCGCCGTACATGGACAGAGAGGGTTCCCATCTCAGTGTCAAATGGTCACTGAGAGAAAGGAAGAAGGTGGGAGAAGAAAGGGATGGAAGGAAGGTTTCAGAAGAGGAAGGGTAGAAAAGAAAAAGGGAAGGGATAATTTAAAAAAGGAAGACAAAGAGGAAAATATCCTTTTATAAACATATTTTTTAAAGATTTTTTTTAAAGTAATCTCTACACCCAACATGGGGCTCAAACTCACCAGCCTAAGATTGAGAGTCACATGCTTCACTGACTGAGCCAGCCAGGCAGCCCTATAAATCTAAAGTAAAAAATAAATTTAGATGTCTGTATAATCAATGACTTACATAAACAAGTACATAACTAAAAGGATTTTGTCACTAATGCATCTTGAATAACTCTAATAAAGCCTTTAAAAAAAACTACTAATAAAGGGGTGCCCAGGTGGCTCAGTTGGTTAAGTGTCTGCCTTTGGCTCAGGTGTTGATCTCAGGGTCCTGAGATCGAGCCCCGCATCGGGCTCCATGCTCAGTGGGGAGTCTGCTTCTCTCTCTGTCCCTCCCCCCGCCCCCAGCTTGTACTCTTTCAAATAAATAAAACCTTTTTAAAAAATTGCTAGTAATTACGTAAATAATGTCCAACACATACCTTCTTTAACAGTATTTTCAAATTTTGACTCTGAAACTACACAGATTGTTTTTAACTCTCCTTCTCTCTTGAAATTTAAAACTCAAACCAGAAGGCTGACCAGGATCCAAATATGAATATGGTAGATCTGTCTCTGATTTCTAAAATAGGACCAGAGAAATTACTTTCCCGGCAGTATTTTTAGCAGTGTGAGGGAAGGCGCTCCCTGTGCTGTTTCTTGGCAGGCTCACAGTCTGCCACTCCTGAGCCCGTCCCCTGAATTCTCCTGCACCAGACAGCATCCACACTCCTGCCTTGGAGCCTCCAGAGTGGTCCGCACAGTTTACTGGAGTTCCTTTGCCTGAAGCGAGACATTTAAGACAGTAAGAGCTCATCTCCTTGACAACTAGACTGAGAAGAAGAGTTCACTTATCACCCAGGTACAAAGTTCCAGAAACAGTGCAGTTTAAAGAGAAGCTAATTCGTGTTTATTTAAAGTACTCTATATATTTAATCAATCCTTTGGAGAAATAGATATAATTCTCCTCTCTCCCCAGATAAGGAAAAAGGAGGTATGGAAAGGTGAAATAGCTTGCCCTATGTTCCTCAGCTAGTTAACAGCAAAAGCAACACTAAATTAATAACCAACATTTGTATAGTACTATTGCTTACCATGCACTTCTACTTATTGGTCTTCACAACAAACCCCAAAGACAGCTTGAGTGTTATCATTATTCCCATTCCACAGAATGGAAAACTGAGGTTCACAGAAGGAAAATAATTTCTTTATATCTGCACATCTCTAAAGGAAGAGCACCAAGGGTTGAGGCTGTGACTTCTGACTTCCCTGAGCTGGTACAATGTGCTGCCCCCCGGCTCTGGCTCTTTAGGCAGCACACTCAGGGTGATGGCTACTCCTCCGCAGTGTGTGTCAAAGAAGCAAACTGCCCAGCCAGGATGGCCTGGCAAGGATGTCAGGGTGGCAGAACAGTGAAGCTTATGTCTGTATCCAAATGATCCCTAGATAACTGTGTGGCTTATCTGAAAAAAACAAAAACCACGGGGCAGGCGGGGCAGGTATCCGACAACAAATGGTATTTGGCTTAAAGAACCTCTTTTTTACAAAGCATGACTCAGGAAAGCTGGGTGACCATATGTCCCATTTCTCTGGGACAGTCATGATCTAGGCTGTTGTCCTGGTGGAACTAAGCATAGTGCCTTCTCTCTCGCAAAAGCATCCTGGCTTGCACAATAAATCACACAGTCAACGTACAATGAAAATTTGTATTTCATAATTTTCTAAAGCAAAATGCTTCCCCTACCTTCTTTGACACTCCAAAACATAACTGCAACACCAATTTTGATCAAACAGGTGCATCACGACATGCTAATGTCAGGAACCCAAGGCAGAGTTCAGAGCAGAGACCAGACTGAACCAATATGTGTGGGGATTTGCACTTTCTCAACATTTCCAAGTTGGTTAAAAAAAAAAAAAAAAGGTTGTAAATCATATGTTTTTGCCAGGTTCACTGTAATTGAGGCTCCCTAGAAATTTTCCCACAGCAAGCATCATTGCTAAGAGACAGCGAGAAAATATCTTATTGCTGAAGCTTTTTGTTGCTATAATGAGTCTATACTGGGAGAAAAGAAGCAACTTCACTTTTTTAAAAAAATCACCCAGATACAAAATACAATCCAAGACAATACTTTAAATTTTTAAATCCTCAAAAAAAAAAAAAAAAGAAAAGACTAAATGTCATTTTCTCTAGCACTACAAAGATACAAAGAGGTAGCTAATAAGAGGTATTGAATTACTTTCTATCTACTTTCAGACATGGCAACTTGTCCTTGGTCATTTTAAAATCAGCTCATGAGTTTATAGTTTCCTAAGCAGGCTTTCTGTCTTCTAATTGCCTTTAAAAGAACCAACAGTAAAAGCTAAAAGTCTTTGCACTCTCCCGGGCTTTGCCCCAGGACAGACGGTACATCACATACTTTCCTGCATCAGCAGATCAGATTACACGTGCGAGAGAGAGCCTTACCCACTTTCCAGTTCTTCAAGGATCCATTACTGTGTTTTCCAGGCACCTAGGGGACTCTCCCCTCCAATTTCTCACTTACTGGCTACAAAGGTGACTCTCAATGTCATCAAGATTCAGCCAGATCTTAGGGAGGCAACATAACGCCATAATCAAGAGCTTGAGCTTCAGAGTCCAAGACTGGGGTCTAAATCCCAGCTCTGCCATTTACAAGCCATGTGACTTTGGTTAGATTATTTACCTCTTCATCTGTAAAATGGGGATGATGATGATGCATGGCTCACAGGGTTTGTGTGGGGACTCAGTGAAATAATTGAGCATAACACCTGGAACACAGTATGTGCTGAAAAAGTATCCATTATCAGGGTGCCTGGGTGGCTCAGTCAGTTATGTGTCCGACTCGATCTCTGCTCAGGTCTTGATCTCAGGGTCTTGAGTTTAAACCCCATGTTGAGCATACTTAATCAAAAAAAAAAAAAAAAAAAGTATCCATTATCCATTCTTAGAAATTGAACACGGCCTAACATTTCAGTTTACTTAAAATCATCATGGTGGTAAGGGAGGAGGTGGCTTTCACAAAAAGGTGGCAGAATTTGGAATCAGAAAACCTGAATTATAGTCCTGGTTTCCTCACTCACGGCTTATATGGTTTTTGCATTAGTTTCTTTGAAACACTATTCCTCCCTGCCTCCAGCCCCATAAAATGATGATAAATATGTCCTAGAGTCATTGAGAGGATCCAATAAAATAAGGGAAAACATTTTTACACTTTTTGTAAATCCAACATTTTTAAAATTATTAGTAGTCAAAATGAGATTAAGAACATATCTGCATAAACCTAAGGGCCAATGTAATGAAAATGCCCAGTCTCTTAGCTGGAGAGCTCTGTGTATCAGGGTCTCAGGACCCAGCTGGATAGCGCTGGTGAGCCTCCTCCCATACCTTGGAGCACATCAGCCAGGCTGCTCCATTTCCTATTCTGGCAGCTTTCATGCTGTGAGCAGGAGACTGCAACAAGGGAGTTCTCTTTTTGCAATGTGCAACATTCCGCCAACTCCCCGGAAAGGAAAATGATGAGCAGAAGGGAGGGCTGGTATAATGTGTACGTCTATGCCCACAAATCCAAACAAGAAGCAATATATGACAATGTAGACACTCTCTCTAAGAAACACTCTTGGTAATACAATAAGGAACAGGAACCTGCCTAGCTCACTGGGGAATTGCTAACCACAACTTTGTATGACAAGGTTTGTATGGTTTCTTGAGGTGAGGAAAGAAAGATGTGGAGGAGGGCAATTATTGGTATCCTTACATAAGGCCGAAAAGGAGGGCCTAAGTAAGGAAACACATCTAGAGCATTAAGATAAGACATTCAAAAAGAAATAATCACCCCCAAAGAAGTGTCCAAAAGGAAATTTTTTAAATTAGCATTTAAAATTTATAAAGTCTTGGGGTGCCTGGGGGGCTCAGTCAGTTAAGCATCTGACTCTTGATTTCAGCTCAGGTCACGATCTCAGGGTCGGGAGATCAAGCCCCGAGTTGGGCTCGACACTGAGCACAGAGTCTGCTTGAGATTCTTTCTCCCTCTTGCCCCTCCCCTGGCTCATGTGCTGGTGCTCGCTCTCTCCCTTTCTCTCTCTCTCAAATAAATCTTTAAAAATAAAATTTATAAAGTCCTTTTCTATGCTGCCTTAGGGAAGCCTCTTTGTACAGTATTTTCCTTCTTCCAAGCAACATCAGACACCTGTAGACATAGGCATTTATTTTGTAAACAGAAACCTGAAGCACAGCAGGGTTAGGCTCTAACAGTACTCTCTTGTCTTAGCCATGCTCACCATGGTAGTTCTAAGCCCCGCTCTGTGTAACCAATAAAACATCATATGGATCTGCTATGGTTTGTGAGGAACCATGTTAATTTCAGTATACCTGTATTCTCTAGACAACTGGTCTTGTGGAATATGTCAATTCTCACCACTAGCTCTTCTATACCACCCCTAGGAATTAGCTAAAATATCTACAGACAAGATTGCAGAGTTTTTGGGAAATAAGTATTTAAAAAATTAGAAATAACAATTACAAAACTGAGCCAGTATTTTCACAAGGAACCCCAAATTCCCCAGGTAACTAATCTGGGTCTATCCTCTACCTCATGCACAAAGCAGAAGAATCCAAATCCCTTCTTGGGGCATCTTCCTGAGGACCTAATTGGCCAATCAACTCTAGTCCATCTAAGACTCATGGGAATACTTTTTTTTAAGATTTTATTTATTTGACAGAGAGAGAGAGAGAGAGAGAGACAGCGAGAGAGGGAACACAAGCAGGGGGAGTGGGAGAGGGAGAAGCAGGCTTCCCACCGAGTAGGGAGCCCGATGTGGGGCTCGATGGATCATGACCTGAGCCAAAGGCAGACGCTTAACGACTAAACCACCCAGGCGCCCCAGGGAATACTTTTTTTTAATGGCTTGTCTTCCACTGGGTATTTGGTACATGATCTTATTTCAAAATCTCCCACTTGTACCTCCACAGTTTCCAACAGTTAGAAAGGAGGGAAAAAGTGAAATATTATTTTCTTCTTGCAAAGCAATAGTTTTGGACCATTGCATCTTCCCCTCTACTAACATAACTTTTTATGTAATGCTCATAGCATCACTGCTAGACCCCACTGGGGAGAACATCAAAAGGCCTATCAGCCCTCTGATGTCTGTGGCTCTGTCATATATTCTTGTGTTATAGTCTTACTGTATCTGTAATCATGCCCCTACTATTTGATTGTATTTGTTACCATATGTGCAAAACTTGACCAGGGTTAGCAAAGATCACCACTGGTTGTCCCCTCCTCATTTCCTTTTGTGCCCAATGAGAAGAACACCAGTACACTGATGCTGCTGGTCACTCATCCTGCTCCTCCCTCCCTCCCCATACCCTGGAGAAGAAGTGCATTCTGTGACTGGTGGGTTTGGAAAAGTGAACTGGGCATGCTCCACTCAACTCTTCCTGGGTTCTCATCCAGAGCCCGCTGGGCTGCAGACAGGTGTCTTTAGGGCCGCTCTCCTAGGAGCACGGTAAGGAGCCTGTACACGCAGGGGACTTGCATCTGTGCTGCTGTTCCATTGGCTAGGTAAGAATGCTTGTCTAACGCAAGGGTGGCTCCTGGCATCTGCCTTTCTCTTGCTTTGATCCTTCACCCGATTTGGAACTGGAGTAGGGGAAAACAGAGTATTGCACTGTAATCCCTTAAGACCCTAATACCTGGAATTTTATTAGCCTCCTCGTCCAGTCTCGCTGTTTTCTCCACTTGAGCCAATAGGGGATAGGCCTTCTCTCAATTAGAAGTTATTTGCTTCACATGCCTTTCTCATCGCACATTGGATCCTTTACGGTTTCAACCTCTTCCCATTAAATGGAAGGAACAGGGGTGAAAGGTTCCATTTAGCTGTTGAATTTGAGAATTAGGAGATCCATACAAAGTTAAAGTTGACCCTACCTACTCTCACTGAGCATACAATTGGAGTCATTTTTCTAGTAATGGAAATGGAGCCATTCTGAACCACCCTCACTCACCCCCTCACTGTGGCTCTTACAGTAAGCAGATAACCAGCCTTAACGGTGCAATCGAAGGTTGTGGAAGAGAATGACTAACTCAGATGGACTACCCCCGCCCCCACAACCTTGGTATTTTGAGCTCAGTGCTACCATACCATGAGCAAATCATTTCAGAAAAAGCACCAAAAGGGACTGCTATTACCTAGGAGGTTGCTGCTTTGTTGTAGCAGTGAATGTACGCCAGCTCCTGGAGCTGGCGAGTTGGGTTCAGATCCCAGCTTCTCTTTTTACCAATTGCTTGGCCTCAGGTATGCTGTTTTACCACTCTTAGTTTCTCATTTGTAATATGTGGATAATAATCGTGTCTACCTTACAGGTTTGGCATAGGGTTAAATGAATTAATACTTCTAAAACAGACTGTGCCGAGTACCTAATAAGCATTTGATAAACGTTGGCTATCATTATTTGAGTTGGCCGTGAGGATACATACGAACATAAGCACTGGGTAATACTCTATTTTGTCATCATGATGGTAACAAAGAGCCATACATCTGCTTATCTCGAAACAGCCTCCTGTAGCTCCACCCATAAGGAGCTACTTTTTAAGGTTATGTGTTCAGCCTCCTTCATCGTAATCTAAATAATTATGTACATTTAGTATAAATTTTAGTTGTTGGGTGAGTTTCGTGCTAAATGTTCACTGAGCTGCCAGCGGCAGGTGTGACAGCGCTGGCAGGCAACTTAGAAACCATTGAGATTTCATTGCCATTGGTCTCAGAGCACTGCCTGCTGCATAATCAGTGCATCAACCTGCTCATCCTGTGAGCTCCGCAGGCAGCATCTGGCCTGAGGCTTTGGTTAGCAGCCTCCGTGTGGGAGTTCACCTAGTGAAGAATAAGCGCGGCAAGCTGAACAAGGGGAACTGGGCAAGAGGGTATCAGGGTCAAAGGCATTGCCTCAAATTCCCTAGATGGCACAGAAAAGCAATAAGCAAGCTGTGATCAATTTCCGCAAGGAGAATTCTTGCAAGAAGATGAACTGAGTTGCCATAAAGTCCGTCAGAATTTGTGTTTCATCTTCCTTTGAGCTCCGCACAATAGATCCCATCCCGTAATTGCTATGTATTGCTTCGGATTCGAGAAACACAGTATGTTCTGTTTTTATGGTAATTGATGGTCTCGCTGAGAAAATGTAAAACTCTATCAGTTGCTGAACCAATTGTTCAATTAAGTTGTCGCTGCATTTCCCAGGCCCGGTGGTTCAGCTGTTATAGGCAGCAACCTCCTTCCTCCCACAGCAGGGACTAATTTTCCCTCTACGACAACTGCCACATGTGCGGTAACTGAAGCTCCCATGTCACAATTGAAAAGCAGATTATGATCTCCCGTTCCTTTATTCCTGCAGAATAGGATTCTCTATAGTAAATTATAAATCCAACACTTAGTAGAGGTCAGAATAAAGTTTTTAATAAATGCATCTGCATAGGTGATAAAAGCCAAGCAGCTGCTTTTAATTCAGGGCTTAGGCGGAAGCTGAAAGGCACTTGAAAATGCAGGGAAATGTGTGCCTGGAAAGGGGATTTTGTGGCTGTGAACCCAAGAAGCTGGACATTTGACTGACCTGGCACCTCCTGCCCACAGGTCTCTACTAGGAGTCCATGGTGCACAGGTAGATAGTAGATACATCCTTCCTGATCCCAAGATGGTAGCTAAGAGAGATCACCTCACATTTCAGGTGGTAAGGGGGCTGAGAGAACTTTGCAAAACTCCTGACTCGAAATCCTCTGTAAAGAGTTGGAGAAAAAACAATTTTTTTAATAAAATTAAAAAAAAAATAGTTGGAGGATCTCAGTGCCATGACATAGATTCCCCACCAGCAGGGGCATACAGTGCAGTTTTTCTGATTCTAGAAATAGTTTTAAGGAATACACAGCTCTAATTACAATGTCTCTTTGGTACTAATTCTAATCCTCCACAATAATGAATTGAGGGAAACTTTAGTGAAATAAAGAGAAAGGTCTCTGACTGGTTTTGCCCAAAGGGTCTCATTCTTTAATTATCCGGTTCGAGCTCCACATTCGGGTTATTTTAACAGCTGCAGCTCTTGACCCCTTTCCTCAATACCTACGAAGGCAGTTCCAGCACGTCCACCTTATTTACGGGATGCTGATGTAGTTTCCACACTCCAGGGGCCCATCCCATCAGCATATGGAGACTGGCTCCAAGATACTCTTTCCAATTTATTCAATTCTGCACCATGTCAAATACTGTCCCATATCAGCCTTATGGTCCAAACCCTCAAGGTCAATTCCCAAAGCTAATCTTTTTGTCCTTGCTGCTATGTATGAACCCTGTCTTGTAGCTCCTCTGATGAATAATCCTTTGCTTTGCAGATCAGAGAAAGCCTGCCCCTACTTGGGCCATGCTGAGAGGTAGTCCTTCCTAGTGATTGGTCTAGAAGCAATGAGGGAAGCAGATCTTGAAGAGGCCAGGCATCATCCCGGGGAACATCTCAGGTTAGTCTTTTACATGGTCTCCCAATGTTGCAGACAGAATTGCAGCCCCTCAAAAATACGCTGGATCTCTAACTCCCAGTGCCTGTGAATGTGACCTTATTTGGAAATAAGGTCTTTGCAGATGTCATCAAATGAAAATGCGTTCATTCTGGACTAGGATTGGCCCTAATCCAGTCTGATTGGTGTCTTTGTAAGAAGAGGAGAAGACACACAGACCCCAGAGGGGAGAATGCCATGTGAAAATGGAAACTAGGAATGGAATGAAGCACCTACAAACCAAGGGATGCCAGGGATTGCTGGCAGTGAACAGCAGCTTGAAGAGAAGCATGGAAGAACTTCTCCCTCAGACCCCTCAAGAAGCAACCAACCCCTGATTTCAGACTTCTGGCCTCTAGAACTGTGAGATAATCTCCCATAGGGAGAGGCTGAGTCAAAGATTGAGTACAAGGAATTTGGGAAGTGATCCCAGGAAACACCACAGGGATTGGAGAGATGAGAAAGAGAAGGAAAGGAAGCTAAGATATGTTAATGAGCAGGAAGGTCTAAATCCTACTGGGGAACTCTGGGAAACTCACAGAACTCACCTCAGGGTGTACGCACCTCAGGGGCAAGGACTCTGGGGTATTTATCCACCAGCTCCCATCTGTCACAGATTGCAGGCTGCTCCCAGAAATGTTAATTTTGCAGCATTTCTGGTCTGCCCCGTGTAAGGGCCAAGCACGCTCCTGGGAGCCAGAGAAAGCCCGACACAGGGAGGTGCAGGTCTTGCAGTAAGAAGCAGTTGCCTGTTCAGGAACAGTGATGCTGAGGGGCTATAGATGGAGCACACCCCATGCTGCTACGTCCCCAGTATAACAAACTCGGGGACGGCGGACTTGCGTTGGGGCAGAGGGGAGGTAAACTCTGAAATGGGAGTGTAGGACGAAAGTCGATGTCACTTTTCCTTAGTCACTGTCCCCAGTTAAGAGACCTTTTTACTTAAGTGATTAGGGTCAAGAAAACTTAGAGGCCATTTGTTCAAGGACAGAGTAATTAACTATTTCTTCAATTATATTTATTGCAGTCGTTTCTAGCTGCTGAACAGGATAGACAACCTCTGCTGGAACATTATTTGCCGTGTGGCTCGGAAACATCTTTTTACTGGTACCACAGCGCTAAAAGCATTTCCCCTGGATGTGAGCTGGTGGAAGAAAACTGCTAGACAGGATGCTGGCCAAAACAAACAAACAAACGGCACCCCGTAGAAGTCATTTGCTATATTGCTATTTCTTGGGTCACACCATGAAAAAAGTTTACTTGTCACCCCCCATGCAGGATTCCAGCATTTGTTATTTAACCATTTCTAGTGAGGAGCACAGTGTAACTTGGGGAACGCTGCCATTTGGAAACAAATAATGTACAAGCTCTCTATAAAGATCTTACAGTTGGTCTTGAAAGAAATTAAAGAAAATATAAACCATGGTATCAACATAGTTGCTTAGGACTGAAAAATTACAATATTTGTCCTTCCCTCTGCTTCACGCCAAGTAGAGCAAAGCCTGGGATTTCAAATGAGAGATTGTCATGACTGTCCTCCTGATGGTAGGGCACCGAGGCAGGAAGTAACTTGCCCAAAGGAGCTACTCTGCCCCTTGTGTTCAGCAGAGAGAGCATTAACTTTTCTGCAATGAATATAAACTCTTTCTATAATAATAGGTTGAGCCATAATGAAATTGTTGGTCTTCCGTGATCTTTTACCACAAAAACTGCAAACGTCATACTGTTTAAATTAATAACCCCAACTGAGTTACAAGGGTGGTTTGTCCCAGTCTCAGCCTATAGTTAGAGGTGCTTTCAGCTAAAAATGCCTGGAGATGTTCACCTGGACCCAAAGCAAGTCCCCAAAGGCCTTTCCCCTTTTGGAGCCATTGCTGTGGCTGGAGACCAGCTCTTGTGGTTGTTATTGTGATGGCAAGATGCCTTCAGCAACAACCATCATCAGGGAACTTAAAAAAACGGGGTTTGTTACTCACAAATCCTGGAGGGTACACGACACACCCAGAGCCACACAGCGAGGGTGGAGTAGAGAGGGCGGTGCAGGGAGAAACTTGGGGTTCTGCTCTTACTGGGGTTGTGCGCGGGGTGCCTCGGGTTTTGTGGGTTCACTCTTTACTGGTGAATGTAAAACCTAAGGGCAGGAATTATAGCAGTAGAAGGGAAAAAGCAAGTGGTCAGTCGGTCAGTCGACCAGAGCTTTCTAACAAAAAAGGAACTTCCTGGGTGGGGCCGCCGGGCTCTTCATCGAGTTGAGTAGCTGGCGATGTGTTTATTCCAGAGGGCTATCTTTGAAGCAGATGCAATCAGCAATCAAAAGCTTAATGTCAGGCACTTACATCACAATAAAAAAAGCTAGCTGACAGGTGCTTACACTACAATGAGCCTTCTTGGCCTCAGCATGGGCTCAGCATGGGTCCAGCTCACTCCAAAACAAAGACAATAGGAAATACAAATCAAACCACATCTTTGATGAAACTAGAAGACATAGCCCCAAATACAAAATATGAGGAGGAAGTGCCAAATGCAGAGAACATCAAACAGGGGTGTAGGAAGATGCTGCAAGAGAATGCCTATGACCACAAATCTCAGCAAAAGGAGCAAAGCCCAGATGCTGTAAAGTAGATGATATATCCAGATGGACAAAACAAACAATTCCTGATTTAAAACAAGCTCTGAGGATCAGGAGTGACACCGAGAAGAAGCAGGGAGTTTCAAAGCTAAATGAGGAATCAATCATCATGCCATGTTTGCAGGAAGAAATCTGTCTATGAGGAGGGGTAGCTACAGCTGCTCATTCTTGTTGGCTAAAAGGAAGTAAAGGTCTACATTAGCCTATATAGGACTACCCCACCTCATAAAAAGAATGTTACTGTGAAAATGGAAGAATTCTTGCTAGCCTGAATATGACTTGACTCCCACAGTCTCCTCCCAGTGTGCGCAGGAACACACACATCCCTCCTGCAAATAGCCGGTTCAAGATCTTACCTCATTCTAAGAAGAATAATCAAAGAGGACCCAGCTCTAAAACAACATAATTTTCAGAGTAATGGCAAAAGATTGGAAACACACTAAATGTCCATCAATAGGCAACCAGTTAGGTAAATTATAATACCTCCAAACAGATTTCTGTGTATGTTTAAAAGATTGAGGTAGCTCTGTACATATTAATAAAATACTCAAGCTTGAATTCTATATCATCCAGGATAGCCTAGGTCATACTGCAGTAACAAACATATACCTAACACCTTAGTATTAGTAGCTTAGTAGCTTATTGCAATAAAACTTTTTTTTTTTTTTTTTTTTTATCATACAACACATGTCCTGGGAACAGGGGCCTTACTCTCCTCCATATTACCCTTACTCAGGGACCTGGGTTCTTCATCTAGAACATCATAATCATAATAGCAGGGGGGAGAGGGAAAAAGAGAATTATGTACCTGCTCTTAAGTCCTTCTACCCAGACGTGATATGCAAAGTGTTAGAGAAGTGCTTTCCTATTGCATTAGCCAAAAGGAGAAGTAGAAATAGTGATAGTAGCAATGTTTACCACCGTCCCCAAGAATTATTAAGTGAAAGGAGAAGCAAGCTTTATTCTTCATATTAAAAACATTATATACACTTTATATTCTTGGTATGCATTGAATATTTCTGGAAGTTTATATTGATAATAAGGAGATATCTCTAGGTAAGTATAGAAAAACTGGGTAGTTTAATTTTCTTGAAGGCTTAAATTTCACTGTATGTGATTTTATAACCTGTATATTTCATACCATATGTATTATCTACTAAAAACATGTATTAAAAACAAACAAAAATAAAAGGCAGATGTCCTTGACGCTAAAACATAAAGGGCAATATAAGGGAATCTATCTCCATTTGCCTCCCCTTGAATAAAGTGATGTGAGGGTTTCCCAGGAGGACTGTGTAAGCCCAGAAGAGATTCTTTTTTATTTAAATCTATAAAAACTTAGTAATCATGGCTCATAAATGCAATTTCCAAACAGGGGACATTTTTAACTCAAAGACAAAGTCAATAAATCTTGGTCTGAAATGAACTGATAATGATCAATGTCTATAAAAAAGATGACCAGACTACTGCATAATACAACTATCCATTTTCAGCCAGAGTGACAGTGATAAAGGCATTAGTTTGTGGGGAATGAACTCCCTGATGAGTACATGTTATGAAAAGTATTAGATAACAAGCAACTAGGGGGAGACGCCAATTCTTGATCACAGCATTATGCCTGGGGTGTGAACCAGTCGCCTGTCCATCAAAGAAAGCCCAACTACTTTCTGAAAGCAGCAGGAACTTATGTCAGGGAGAGAAGGATGTTCTTTCCTTATATAAACTGCGTGTCTAGTACATTTCCCCAGCCCAGTATCATTTTTAATGTAAACGTCACCTTGTTACAGAACTCACTGTGCTTTCAAAGTTCCTTAGATCACTAATTAGTTATGTCACATTAATAGCAACTTCTCAGTTCTGTATCTTTCCATAATGATAGTTCTGTTGAAAAAGAAGGAAAAAAAAAAAAAAAGACCAGCTAAAAGTCAGGAAAGACACTGATATTGTCTGGGCACTTGCATACCACCCTCTGCCCCACATGATGGCCTCATGCCACACCTCCATTCCAGAAACCTACAAGGGCTTACAGTTGAAATAAACCACTCCCAGTGCCTCAGTCTGGGATTCTGACCACTGCGAAGAGTGAGGCATTGTCTTGAAAGTGATTACCGGTAGGATCCACTTTGCTCTAGCTCTGTGTGCTGAGGCTGGGGCCGGAGAAATGCTGAGCGTTAATAGAGCACATCACTGTTCTTTTCTAGTCATTCTGCCTCAGATGGCTATCCAGTTTATATGTGCCACAGCAAATCTGGGATTAAAGTAGATCTTGAAATAGCCTGCACATAAAAAGACAAGTTCAAGAACAGAAGGAATGAAAGGTGAAATAAGAGGAAGGGAAATGTTTTCTTCTTATGAAATTGGCCTACATAAAATAGTGCAACATAAATGTGGATTCTTGGAAAGCCGTATGAAAAACCAGCATCTGTACTGCCTTTGGACCAGGACAGACTCCAGTCCTTAAAGGAATAGGATGTTAAAGAGGAAGAAGCCTAATTCTCATGAACTCACAGAATACCACGGTCCCAGGAGAATCCCAATTCCACCCAAAGAAAGTGATTCTATAATCAGAGTAAACCACTTTGGGGAATTTGTTCTCTTTCAAGGGTTTTTGTTGTTTTCAACACAGCCAACGGAATAAATTAATTTTTAACAAAATTCTACATAAATACATCCACGAATAAGAAAAAATGCTTGGCCAGACCATATGTCCTGATTTTCTATTGAGGAACTATAACCATCATATCGTGATTTATATGAACAGCATTAACTGAGCACCTGCTACATGCCTAGCACTATGCTAGATGCTAAGAATACACCATTAAGAAAGTCAGTGCCCCAGACCTCACAAGTTTGCTAACTAGACATGTAACAACTTATAATGGCTGCATTGATCAGATTGCTTGGCATCTGATAGGAACTCAGTAAGCTGAAAAAATAAACTTCAAATAAATGAACAATAGACATTTGTGAAAAAGAGAATGCCTAAGTCTGAACTGGGCCAGGAGAGACATCACAGAGGAGGTCTGTATCTCTTTCCCAACCCAATATATTAATATTCACTAATATAGGAACTAAGAGTTTGTAGATAAATAACAATTCAGAAAGATGCCCAAGAGTAGAGACAGACCTTCCAGACGAAGGCAGTCATGCATAGAAAGGCATGAACTGTGGGAGAACAAGGCACATTCCCAGGACTGCAGATAGATCAGCGCTGCAACAAGGATTCGTGGATACGTGGTAGAAGGTGAGGCTTGGCATGTAGGTCGAATCTAGATCACAAAAAGCAGTCTGAGGAGTTCCACCCCTGCTGGAAGCAATGAGGAAGTAGTTGTAGTTTTGAAAAAATCTCCTTGGAAGCCATCTGGAAAATGAAATTGAGTTCATCAAGAGTGGACACAGGAATGAGAGCCAAAATAAGACATGGAAGAGAAGAGGGTTTCAGAAACTCGGCAGGAAAAGATGGAATCAGCAGGGAGGTCTTAGTGACTATCAGAATCTGAAAGAAAGGGAGCGAAAGAAAGGCAATAAAGGATTGCTCTAAAGATCCCAGTTTGGGTGACTAAAATACATGGAAAGTCTGATTTGAGAGGAGGTGAGTGTAGAAAGCCAGGGTTGGGAAGGAGTTACAGATCCTAAGTTCTATTTGGGTGCATTGACTTTCAGATTAGTTGGAATCCAGTGGGAAAATCCAACAGGCCAATGGAGCCAGATTTGTGAGACCAAGAGAGATGGGTGATAAGATTAAGACTTGAGAGTCACAGAGTCATCCACACCAGGAACTTCTGGATAATCTGAAGGTAACAATCAGTATCCTAATGACTAGGTAAGCAAATAATGTTGTTATTGCTAACAATGTGCCTGACACTTAGTACTTTACATAGATTACCCCATTTAATTTTCATAACAACTCTTTAAAAGAAATATAATTATTATGCCCATTTTTGAGATGAGTCAACTGAGACAATACAGAAGTTATATAAATCAGCCCAGGTCCTACAGTAGGTGCTGGAGCTGAGATACTGCCTTCTCTCTAGAGCAGAGAGATTCTGAATAAGGAGACAAGTCCACAATCTACCCCAAAATACATTCTGGTTGGCCAGCATAGTACTTTTACAAATTGAATTGAATGCCTTTGGCCAAAGCCTGCACCTGGCTCCCCAAGTTCACCACTAGCCCCAGCAAAGATCATCTTGTGCCCACCTACATGAGGTAATAGACACTGAGATGAACTGTCCAGCTCCCCTTTCATGGGAGGACTTGTCCCAACCAACTGTCAGCTCCTTCGGGGTTTGCCTCAGCTTTAGAGAGTTGTCTCTCCCAAGGTCATGCCCATGGCTGATCATAACGAAGAAGGGGATAAAGGCCAGGTCATCTTGGCCTAACACAGAATGACTCGAATAGGTCATTCTAACATCAGAGCCCTAGTGAGGCTGGATGAGGCTATCACTAGGCATTGTAACTCAACTTCTCTTCTCCTCCTACCCAATCCTGCTTCCTTCCCTCTCTTCCACAAGTGTTATTTGTCCAGGGCACTTCCCAAAAAACATTTTGCTCACTAAACTCCATCCCAGAGTCAGCTTCCCAGAGAACCCAGCCTATGACACATACCCTGCCTGTTCCTTCAACACATTAAATTTTGACATCTGCAAAAGGGGTCAAGCATTGCCTTATGAGTTTCTGAATCTTTAAGATTTAAAGAACTTTAATATATGAACAAAAGCAATTTCAGAGGAACTTAGCTGACAGTGAACAAAAGTTGATTCAGATTCCTGTCCAGGCAAGAAAAGCTACTAGGAGTTCAGCCTGGAGTTGCTCCAGCCTTGGCTCCCATCTGCCTTCCCTTTATTTTTTTAATGATGGCTATTGAAGACTCCACACCTACAACTTAAACTTCCCAAATTCCAGCCCAAGCCAATTCAACATGGCATAAAATCTCAGGCTATAAACCAGGTTCTCTCCTGCCCCACTGAGGACAGAGTCAATGTAAGCAGAGAGGAGAATACAAATCTCACTGTTACGCATTCATTTCCATGACTGAGAATTTTGTCTGCCACCCAAGACTCCTCCATTAAAATGCAAATAATCTTAGCATATATATGTGTGTGTGTGTGTACATATATATATATATATATATCTTATATGTCTTCAATATTCATGTGTTGATAAAAAGATGAAACAGGCTCATACCAGAATGGAAAAAATGATTTTCTCTGGGATGTATAATTATTGATATATTTTTTTCTACATACGTATTTTCTAAGATGAGCCTGAGGTGTTTTTGTAATAAGAAAATGTTAAAATGATTTTTCAAAGATAAAAGGATTTTACCCTTCTCCTTTACAAATAACCTCAGAAAAAGTAGCCCGTTAAGCTATGAGCCAGAGAGGACGGTATTAATACCTTGCTGTTAGTTAAAAAGCCAGCCAGCTCATATCAGAGTACTGAGGGAATGAGATGATTGATATGCTCGGACAGGATGGAATAGTTCTGCATTAGGTGAAACTGGCGTAGGTGAGGGGACAGTTATGATTAAGTCATCCAAGGTCCACCAGAGGAGGAAGGCTTTGCAAAAATGGACATGGGACACATGACACTAACCTCATCCCTCACCTTCCTACCATCCATCCCTCTCTGCCAGCTCCCAAGGCATGCAGGGGGAGGGAACCTACAGCTGGATGCACTTTCACTTTTTGTGGCCCGATGGGGCACCTGTCCAGAGCTCCTGCCTGCCTCCCTTCCTCCTCTGATGATTTCTGAAGTCCCCTTTTTTTCCTCACCCTTGAATTTAGAGCCCAGAACTAAGTTAAAGTACGTGATTCCTTGTCTCCCCTCCTCCAGGCCCCACCCTAGCCATTCTCACCGTCCAGAGCAGAAAGGAGCCCTCCAAACAGAACCAAAAAAAGAGATAAGAGCACAGGGAAGAAAAGGGGACTGATTCTCCAACTTGTTTCTTTTATGCTCCATTGACGTCTTCCACTAAAGGCCCACTTCACCCCTTCACCCACTTCACACCACTAAAGACCCTCTACACCCCTTGCCTTATGACCTTGCAACCCTCTTCCCTGACTGGCTTGTTTTTGTTTTTGTTTTTCACCTTGAATGACACTGGTTCTGCTCTATACACAGGTCTGCTCACTCCCAATTGGCCCACAACCCAATACAGTCCATCTACATGTGGGAATGTCCAGACATCTTTCCTGCTCTATGCAAGACGAAGGCTGACCCCAAGACCTGTCTCTGCATGAGGAAATGTCTCTGTCCCCACTCCTAACTGTGCCAGACTCCCCCAGGTTGGCATGTGCACCCTGCCCTGCATGTTTCCCTCATATCCGGAAGTTAGTAGAGCCATACAACTCCCTGTTCCCTGCCCAGCATTGAAGTTCGGCTCAGGGAGCAGGGAGGCGGGGAGAAAAGCACCTTCTCTTCTCTGTAATGGGCAAGGTCAGTGCTTTGCCCAGGTCCCCCGGGCCCATTTTTATCATTTTGTGCACTCCCTGAATTTCACTTTTAACAGCTAGCACCTAAGGATCTTTTCTGAAAGAGCTACCAGAGCCTGCTTTGTCTGCACACCTAACTGGTAGCGTCTGAGAATGTATGTCCCCAATGCCCAACTCCCTCCACTCATGATCCTTAACCAGTAGTTGATGGGGACAGGAGCACGAAAGCCTCAGCAACCTTGCTGTGGGTTCGGACAATTCTAGAGAACGACCTCTACCCTAGAGTTCCCCTGAAGGGTCCCCTTGAAGCAACCCTCTGGGTTCTCCTTCCATGTGCTGATTCCCAGTCTCCCTGACTACTGTCTTTAATACATCACTTGCCTAAGAATCTTCCCTCAGTGTCTGCTTCTGGGGAACATGACTTAAGTACTCTCCCTCTCTCCCTCTCTTCTTTCTTCTTCCTAGAAGGGGTGAGTACAAACTCATTCTCTATTCTATATTCCTAACACTGTAGTTCAGCAAACTTCACTTCTTAATGGTGGAGAGACCACTGACTTTTTAAAATGTTTTTCTAAAGAAATATCAAGAGTGATTCAGCATAATCTTCTTTTAACAAGACAGATACACTCTTGAAAAATGAAAACCCAGGTACCCTTTTGGACTTGGCAATAATAGACAGCCGACAAAAGCCTTGGGCCAAATGAATTTATCTCAGAATTTTAAGCTTAGAATATCCCTGACCCCTTTACTGAATTTCATGTTGAACCTGTTCAATTATTTTCAACCAAATTGCAAGTTATCCTCCAGATGCTGAATTTGACCTGCTTTTTAAAAATGGGTTAAAAACATTTCAGTGTGCTCCCTCTGACATCATTCCATAATTAACATTAACTTTAAAATCTGAGGCAGCCCTCTTTACAACAAACTGCCAATAAAACGTGCTCTGCAGAGACCTGACTAGATTTAATATGATACAAGAAGCTCCCAACATGGGCTAATACCTTCTTCAAATCAATGTTGCATATGTGATACCTAAGGAAGCACCACTGAGTTCATACTTGGTATAACAAGGCCAAACCTAAAGTTAAGCCATTTACCACAAAATAAAAAACAACTCATATTGCCAATCAGAGATCTATAGTCCCAGTCTCAGGAGGGGAAACCTCAATGTGTGTCTTTCTATCAATATTGTAGATTGACTTTAGGTATTTCATTTTGTAATCTCTAAGTGGAGATGTTCCAAAATATGCTGATGCTTGATGATATAATGAAACAGTGTCCATCAAATTAATTTTCATCCTCCTGTGAATTCCATCATATTCTGCCAAACAGAACATGGTAAAGCAGAGAACTATTACCAAAGTCATGGGCAATTCTGAAATTCAAGAACACAATTAAGCCTGAAACAAGCATTGTGTATGTGTGTGTACATATGTATGTATGTACGTATGTATATGTAGAGAGAGAACATGTAATATATAGTATAAACTATGTATACATACTACAATTTCAAAGGCTTCCCCAATGCCCCAAATAATTCCACTCAGTTCAGCAAAGGAGGTTTATCTACAATGGGTGAGGCAGTATGCTAAAGATACAAAGGTAGATGTAAAGTGATCCCTTGTTAATTTCTCCCTCATATATGCCCCCTAATAACAGAGCCTGTAACTCTCAGTCTGTATCAGACTCACTTGGGGCACTTTAAACAGTATTTTTTGTCCAAGCTACACCCTAGAGAGATCCTGATTTACTGTTTTTCAACCAATCTAACAGTATTGGCTATTGGAAGTACATTTTATGTACAACTAAGAAAGCAACGTACTTCATATTGAATTATGGCACAATTCCTTTCTTATCACATCAATTATTAGAAGCATCAATTGGAAGTATTGATTTCTGAGATGCTAAAATATGGGGAAAATTGCATTTGGAACCAACTAAAAATAGCAGTTGACCTAGTTTGAAGACCTAAATATCAATGTGTTTTAAATGAGCCTTAGGTAATTCTAATAAGAACCACAGCCCTAATACCGTTGCCATACATCTTATCATTCAACCATCCTTTCATTCGTTCCAGAAGCATACCTCAAATACTTAATGAGCCTCAGATGCTGCATAATGTATATTTATATTTTTTATATTTATTTATAATATAAATATATAGAGATATCTCTATATAGATATGCACAGATCTATATATAGAGAAAGAGGTGGGGACAGTAGATATTAATATGGCATGGTTCCTGGAGGGAGGAACAAGATGGCGGAGGAGTAGGAGACCTAAATTTCGTCTGGTCCCAGGAATTCAGCTGGATAGGGATCAAACCATTCTGAACACCTACCAACTCAAAAGGAGATGGAAGAAAAGAATAGCAGCAACTCTCTGAACAGAGGAGCGACCACTTTCTGGAAGGTAGGACGTGGAAGAAGTGAATCCAAGGCGATATTCCAGAAGATAGATGGCGGGGGAGGAGGCCTCCATCAACCGATCCCGGCAAGTGATAGAGCAGCGGAGCACAAAATCCGAACTTGTAGAAGTCGGCTCCGCTGAGGGACGTCGCTCCAGGGGCTAAGCAGGGGGTGGAACCCTCGCGGGACAGTGTGGTCTCAGGACCTTGGGGTCACAGGAAGACCAGGGGTGCCTGAGTGTGGCAGAGCTCCCAGGGATCGGAGCAGGGAAGCCAGCTGCAGAGACGGAGCTGAGGCGCGGGCTCTCAGCTCGGGGTTGCCATAAACCATGATCCGTGGCACAGTCAGGCCATTGCTCCTCCAGCAGGGACCCAACAAGCGGCAGAGCGGGGGAGACTCCCCTTCCTCCCCCGGGGAGGAGCGGCGCGGGATTGCACCGCAGGGATCTGCTGGATTTGCAGACTCCCCATGGGGTCGTGAGCCAGAGAGAAAGGCTCGGTCACAGGCCGGGTGAGCACAGAGTGCAGCCAGGAGATCAGGGAGACGGGACTGATTGACTGCTTTTTCTCTGGGGGCGCACTGAGGAGTGGGGGCCCGAGTTCTCGGCTCCTCCGGGTGGAGATTGGGAGGCCTCCATTTTCACTCTCGTCCTCCAAAGCTGTACTGAAACTTCGCGGGGAACAAAAGCTCCCAAGCGCAAACCTGGGCAGATTGCTTAGCCCCGACCAGCAAAGGCGGGGCAATTCCACCTCCAGCAAAGACATTTGGGAACCACGGCAACAGGCCCCTCCCCAAGAAGAGCAACAAGAACAGCCAGCCAAGACCAAGTTTACCGATCAATGAAAACGGCAGAACTCCAGCTCTAGGGGAATACAGCACATAGAATTCATGGCTTTTTTCCCCAATTCTTTAGTCTTTCGAATTTTTTTTCCCTTTTTCAACCAATATCTTACCAATTCCTTTTTTAAAAAATCTTTTTTATTTTCCATTTTTAGAGTCATATTCTATCCCTCCATAGTAGTTAATCTTATTTTTGGTGTGTGTGTGTATATACAACATATATATATATTTCTCTCTTTAAAATATTGGGATACAGTTTCTTCTAACAGACCAAAATATACCCCAAATCTCTAGTGTATGGCTTTGTTCTAGTCTCCTGCCTGATCACATTCTCTCCCTTTTTTTTTTATTTCCTCTTCTTTCTTTTTTCTTTTTTTTTTTTTTTTTTTTTACTGCAGCACTTTTATTTCCTCACACAATGACGTGTTGCTGGGGCCTAATGTTCTCACATGACAGTAGAAAACCAAAATTTGTTGTCATCTCTTAAAGAATTGAGAATTGTGTACAAAAACCTTACATAAATTAAAAGGATGAATAAATTTACAGTTGTAAATGCAAACCGTTTTCCAACTCAAGGCAATTAACAACCCACGGTGTTCTGGCAGGAAAACATCGGGTAAGAAAGGAAAAGTGGGTCCTAAGGCTCGGACCTTCCCAACCCTGTTAGACCGGCAAGACAGAAATGACAACTCATTCAGGACTCTTGCCAGCCTCTAGAGAAATCCTGGAATAGGCAGCTCTTAGACATTAATACCCTGCACAGATCAAGAACCTCATGGTCTTGCAGATTCTCCAATCAATGGATTTCTCTTCCATCAACGTGTTCTCAACCTCAGCCACGAACTGACCGAGCTGCATGTGCTAAGGGTTTAAATCAAAGATATGTACAGGGTATTAAACATATACCAAGGGAACAGTTAACTTGGATACAAGGTCAAGATCAGCAACAAGTTCTACAATCCAGTGCTGATATCAGATACAAGCTTCAAGGACAAATTTCTTTTCAAAGGCTTATTCCAGTTTCATGAGGCTAGCATGAGGTGTATACATTTGCCAGGGTAAACTTATACTCCGGAATTCACTCATGCAGCAAATGCTACGCATCTGCTCGCAGTCCATTTAGAAGCATTTGCGGTGGACGATGGAGGGACCTGACTCGTCATACTCCTCCTTGCTGATCCACATCTGCTGGAAGGTGGACAGTGAAGCCAGGATGGAGCCCCCGATCCACACGGAGTACTTGCGCTCAGGAGGAGCAATGATCTTGATCTTCATCGTGCTGGGCGCCAGAGCTGTGATCTCCTTCTGCATCCTGTCGGTGATGCCGGGGTACATGGTGGTCCCGCCAGACAGCACCGTGTTGGCGTAGAGGTCCTTCCGGATGTCCACGTCACACTTCATGATGGAGTTGAAAGTGGTCTCGTGGATGCCACAGGACTCCATGCCCAGGAAGGAAGGCTGGAAGAGAGCCTCCGGGCAGCAGAACCGCTCGTTGCCGATGGTGATCACCTGCCCATCGGGCAGCTCGTAGCTCTTCTCCAGGGAGGACGACGACGCAGCCGTGGCCATCTCCTGCTCGAAATCCAGGGCGACATAGCACAGCTTCTTCTTGATGTCACGCACGATTTCCCGCTCGGCGGTGGTGGTGAAGATGTAGCCACGCTCCGTGAGGATCTTCATGAGGTAGTCCATCAGGTCCCGGCCAGCCAGGTCCAGACGCAGGATGGGCGTGGGGCAGGGCGTACCCCTCGTAGATGGGCACAGTGTGGGTGACCCCGTCCCCAGAGTCCATGACAATACCAGTGGTGCGGCCAGAGGCGTACAGGGACAACACAGCCTGGATGGCCACATGGCCGGTGTGTTGAAGGTCTCGAACATGATCTGGGTCATCTTCTCGCGGTTGGCCTTGGGGTTCAGGGGGGCCTCGGTCAGCAGCACGGGGTGCTCCTCGGGGGCCACTCGCAGTTCGTTGTAAAAGGTGTGGTGCCAGATCTTCTCCATGTCGTCCCAGTTGGTGACGATGCCATGCTCGATGGGGTACTTGAGGGTCAGGATGCCCCGCTTGCTCTGGGCCTTGTCGCCCACGTAGGAGTCCTTCTGGCCCATGCCCACCATCACACCCTGGTGTCGGGGTCGCCCGACGATGGACGGGAACACGGCCCGGGGGGGCGTCATCCCCAGCGAAGCCCGCCTTGCACATGCCGGAGCCGTTGTCGATGACGAGGGCGGCGATCTCCTCTTCCATTGCGGTCGGTGGAGGCGGCGGCAGTGGACGCGAAGGACGAGCTGCGGGAGAACGCGGAGCGCGGGCCGGGTGCGGCGAGTGAGCCTTTCTTTTTTCAACCAACTTCTATTCAATTCCTTTTATAAAATCTTTTATAATTTTCATCTTTACAGTCATATTCCATCCCTTCATCGTATTTACCCTTATTTTTGTACATACATAAGTTTTTCTTTCTTTAAAACTTTGGGAGGCACTTTCTTCTAACAGACCAAAATACGCCCAAAATCTAGTGTGTGTGCACCAGCCTGAACATCTTTGATCATATTCTGTTTGTTGATTTTTTTTTTTAATCTTTTTCTTTTTCTTTTCTTTCTTTCCCTTTCTTTCCCCCCAGTTTCAGGTCTCTTCTGATTTGTTTAGTGTATATTTTTCTGGGGTCATTGTTACCCTGTTAGCATTTTGTTCTCTCATTCATTTATTCTCCTCTGGACAAAATGACAAGACAGAAAAAGTCACCTCAAAAAAAAGAACAAGAGGCAGTAGCAACTGCCAGGGACCTAATCAATACGGACATTAGTAAGATGTCGGAACTAGAGTTCAGAATGGTGATTTTAAAGATCCTAGCTGGGCTTGAAAAAAGCATGGAAGATATTAGAGAAACCCTTTCTGGAGAAATAAAACAACTAAAATCTAACCAAAATCAAAAAGGCTATCAATGAGGTGCAATCAAAAATGGAGGCTCTAACTGCTAGGATAAATGAGGCAGAAGAGAGAATTAGTGATATAGAAGACCAAATGATGGAAAATCAAGAAGCTGAGAAAAAGAGAGATAAACAACTACTGGATCACGAGGGCAGAATTCAAGAGATAAGTGATACCATAAAATGAAACAATATTAGAATAACTGGGATCCCAGAAAAAGAAGAAAGAGAGAGAGGGGCAGAAGGTATATTGGAGCAAATTATAGCAGAGAACTTCCCTAATTTGGGGAAGGAAACAGGCATCAAAATCCAAGAGGCACAGAGAACCCCCCCCCCACAATCAGTAAAAATAGGTCACACCCTGACATCTAATAGTAAAACTTATGAGTCTCAGAGACAAAGAGAAAATCCTGAAAGCAGCTCGGGAGAAGAGACATGTAACCTACAATGGTAGAAACATTAGATTGGCAACAGACCTATCCACAGAGACCTGGCAGGCCAGAAAGGATTGGCATGATATATTCAGAGCACTAAAATAAGAAAAATATGCAGCCAAGAATACTATATCCAGCTAGGCTGTCATTGAAAATAGAAGGAGAGATAAAAATCTCCCAGGACAAACAAAAACTAAAGGAACTTGCAAACACAAAATGAGCCCACAAGAAATATTGAAAGGGGCCCTCTAAGCAAAGGGAGAGCCTAAAAGTAACATAGACCAGAAAGGAACACAGACAATATACAGTAACAGTCACCTTACAGGCAATATAATGGCACTATATTCATATCTTTCAATAGTTACCCTGAATGTAAATGGGCTAAATGCCCCAATCAAAAGACACAAGGTATCAGATTGGATAAAAAAACAAGACCCATTGATATTCTGCCTGCAGGAGACTCATGTTAGACCCAAAGACACCCCCAGCTTAAAAGTGAGGGGGTGGAAAATGATTTACCATGCTAATGGACACCAAAAGAAAACTGGATGGCAATCCTTATATGAGACAAATTAGATTTTAAACCAAAGACTGTAATAAGAGATGAGGAAGGACACTATATCCTATTTAAAGGGTCTATCCAACAAGAAGATCTAACAATTGTAAGTATCTATGCCCCTAACATAGGAGCAGCCAATTATATAAGCCAATTAATAACAAAAGCAAAGAAACACATTGACAACAATACAATAATAGTGGGGAACGTTAACACCCCCATCACTAAAATGGACAGATCATCTAAGCAAAAGATCAACAAGGAAATAAAGACTTTAAATGACACACTGGACCAAATGGACTTCACAGATATATTCAGAACATTCCATCCCAAAGCAACGGAATACACATTCTTCTCTAGTGCCCATGGAACATTCTCCAGAACAGATCACATCCTAGGTCACAAATCAGGTCTCAACTGGTACCAAAAGATTGGGATCATTCCCTGCATATTTTCAGACCACAATGCTTTGAAACTAGAACTCGATCACAAGAAAAAAGTCGGAAAGAACTCAAATACATGGAGACTAAAGAGCATCCTACTGAAGAATGAATGGGTCAACCAGGAAATTAAAGAAGAATTTAAAAAATTCATGGAAACCAATGCAAATGAAAACACAACAGTTCAAAATCTTTGGGATGCAGCCAACGCAGTCCTAAGAGGAAAGTATATAGCAATACAAGCCTTTCTCAAGAAACAAGAAAGGTCTCAAATACACAACCTAACCCTACACCTAGAGGAGCTGGAGAAAGGACAGCAAATAAAGCCTAAACCCAGCAGAATAAGAGAAATAATAAAGATCAGAACAGAAATCAATGAAATAGAAACCAAAAGATCATGAATGAAAGAGGAGAGATCACAACCAACACCAAAGAAATACAATTATAAGAACATATTATGAGCAACTCTATGCCAGCAAATTAGATAATCTGGAAGAAATGGATGCATTCCTAGAGATGTATCAACTACCAAAACTGAACCAGGAAGAAATAGAAAACCTGAACAGACCTATAACCACTAAGGAAATTGAAGCAGTCATCAAAAATCTCCCAAAAAACAAAAGCCCGGGGCCAGATGGCTTCCTAGGGGAATTGTACCAAACATTTAAAGAAGAATTAATACCTATTCTTCTGAAACTGTTCCAAAAAATAGAAATGGAAGGAAGACTTCCAAACTCATTTTATGAGGCCACCATTACCTTGATCCCAAAACCAGACAAAGGCCCCATCAAAAAGGAGAATTACAGACCAATATCCTTGATGAACATGAATGCAAAAATTCTCACCAAAATACTAGCCAATAGAATGCAACAGTACATTAAAAGGATTATTCACCATGACCAAGTGGGATTTATCCCTGGGCTGCAAGGTTGATTCAACATCTGCAAATCAATGTGATACAATACATTAATAAAAGAAAGAACAAGAACCGTATGATCCTCTCAATAGATGTAGAAAAAGCATTTGACAAAGTACAGCATCCTTCCTTGATCAAAACTCTTCCGAGTATAGGGATAGAGGGTACATACCTCAATATCATAAAAGCCATTTTTGCAAGGGCAAAAGTGAATTATTGGGACTTCATCAAGATAAAAAGCTTTTGCACAGCAAAGGAAACAGTCAACAAAACCAAAAGACAACCAACAGAATGGGAGAAGATATTTGCAAATGACAGATCAGATAAAGGGCTAGTATCCAAAATCTATAAAGAACTTATCAAACTCAACACCCAGAGAACAAATAATCCAATCAAGAAATGGGCAGAAGACATGAACAGACATTTTTCCAAAGAAGACATCCAAATGGCCAACAGACACATGAAAAAATTGCTCAACATCGCTCAGCATCAGGGAAATCCAAATCAAAACCTCAATGAGACACCACATCACACCAGTCAGAATGGCTAAAATTAACAAGTCAGGAAATAACAGATGTTGGTGGGGAAGTGGAGAAAGGGGAACCCTCCTACACTGTTGGTGGGAATGCAAGCTGGTGCAGCCACTCTGGAAAACAGTATGGAGGTTCCTCAAAAAGTTGAAAATAGAGCTACCATACGATCCAGCAATTGCATTACTGGGTATTTACCCCAAAGATACAAATGTAGGGATCTGAAGGGGTATGTGCACCCCAATGTTTATAGCAGCAATGTCTACAATAGCCAAACTGTGGGAAGAGCCAAGATGTCCATCGACAGATGAATGGATAAAGAAGATGTGGTATATATACACAATGGAATATTATGCAGCCATCAAAAGGAATGAAATCTTGCCATTTGCAATGACGTGGATGGAACTGGAGGGTATTGTGCTGAGCAAAATAAATCAATTGGAGAAAGACATGTATCATATGACTTCACTGATATGAGGAATTCTTAATCTCAGGAAACAAACTGAGGGTTGCTGGAGTGGTGGGGGCAGGAGGGATGGGGTGGCTGGGTGATAAGACATTGGGGAGGGCATGTGCTATGGTGAGCGCTGTGAATTGTGTAAGACTATTGAATCACAGACCTGTACCTCTGAAACAAATAATATATGTAAAAAAAAAAAAAAGAAGAAGAAGAAGAAGATAGTAGGAAGGGAAAAATAAAGGGAGGAAATCAGAGGGGGAGATGAACCATGACAGACTATGGACTCTGAGAAACAAACAGGGTTCCAGAGTGGAGGGGGAGCGGGGGGGATGGGTTAGCCTGGTGATGGGTATTAAAAAGGGCACATACTGCGTGGAGCACTGGGTGTTATACGCAAACAATGAATCATGGAACACTACATCAAAAACTAATGATTTAATGTATGGTGACTAACATAATAAAAAATATGGCATGGTTCCCACCCTTGAGGAGCTTATGCTCTAGTATAGAAGAGACAGGTAAATTAGTGATTACAATCATTTTTTGTCTCCCTCACTAGACCATGAATACAGTAACTTTTCCTTAAATAAAATGACTATTTCTAATAGAATGGAAAAGAATATGCAAATCCTCTGTCTAATGGATGAAGACCTTCACATTTTTTGTGGTCTGGTACCTTGCTCTTCCACACATCAGATCTCCATAAATCAGAAAGTCATGAGCAACACTGCTGTTTCCAGATAAGACAGAAGTGGACTTTTAGCACTAATAAAAACAAGGAAAGAGAGGTGTAGTTGACTAGAAATAGCTGAAAATGCCTCATTATCAACAAAATCAGGGACAAGAAAGAGATTACAAAATTAAAATAAAAAGTGGAATGTAAAAGGAAATGAATGGCAAGCTACAAAGGTGGCTGAGAGAAGATATGGCATTAGAGATTAGAAGCAGCCAAGACCACAAAAATTACCAGCAGTGAAAGATGACAGTGGACGAGAGATCTGGTCACAAAGAGAGCTCTGGGTCTTAGAGTTAAGATTGAGTCATACAGAAGAGTCCTCTTTGAGGAACTACTGTGCTTATGTCAATGTGACAACTTTGTTTCTGAATAGATGTAATCTCTCCTGGATGTTACTCAGCACTAGAAAATAGAACTCCCCATTTAGACTTTACCTGGAAACATTTTAGTGAGTCTGCCTTACATATTTACACTTAATGTGTTTAAACCCTACCTCCACCCAAAGTATGCCACTTAAAATATATTAATGGATAATCCAAAAGAGTGTTCAGAGTAGGTTTACATCTCTAAATTATGTTCTAATTCATTTATCTCTCTTATTCCTTTGATAATCTATTATGTAAATGATCTAGTATAGGATCAATCCAAGGAGACTCCACTCCATAACCAGTATGCATCAGCAAATGACTGCCTGAAGAATTCAGAATTCTACCCATAAAGGGACCACATATATGTAAACCCAGTACAAGTGGTAAAAACCTAGTCAATAATGCACTTAATAGTGGTGCCTGGGGGGTGCAGTCGGTTGAGCATCTGATTCTTGGTTTCGGCTCAGATCATGGTCTCAGGGTCATGGAATTGAGCCCCATGTTGGGCTCTACACTCAGCACAGAGTCTGCTTGGGAATCTCTCTCCCTCTCCCTCTGTCCCTCCCTCTTGTGTTTTCTCTAATAAATAAATAAATCTTTAAAAATAATAATGATGTATTTAATAAGGGTAAAGACATGGATGGATCCTAAGTTTATTTTTTTTAATAAGTATACATTCTAGACTCCTTGACTTGAGCACTAGCAAACAATTCATCCAAGGATGGGTATATACTGAATGCCTGTGTTGGCCCTAATACTACACTTCATCTGTGAGATATTTGAAGTGATGCTATTTAGTCCCTTCACACAGAGAGTTTACATATCACCATTACCTCATTCATATATTCATCTATCATTATTGAGTTCCTACTTTGTACCAGGCATTAAGAGACAAAAATCTCATATTCCAAGAGGAAAGAAACACATAAACATATAACTGGTACTATGAGGCATTTAGTACAGCACCTGGTAATTCCAGATGCCAAATCCATGTTTGCTGACCCTAATGAGCACAGGTATTCATGGTGACCACGAGGAGCTCAATTTGGCTAAAGGATCCATTGTCGGGAAAAACAGAACACAAAGCTGGAAAACTAGGTAGAGAACTGGATTATTAATGACTTTATAAGCTATGCTGAGAGGTCTGAATTTTTTCTGGCAGTGGGAATGACTGAAGGTTTTTATGCAGATGGGTGGCATAATCTATGCTTTGTGGGCAATAGTAAAGATGATGGATTTAAAGAGGTGAGTCTGGAGCCGAGGAGATCTGTTGGAAGGCCAGGGCAATAGTCCAAAAGAAGAATGACAAAGGCTTGCACTAAGCCAATGGTGCCAGAGATGGATAAGACATGTTTATGAATAGAACTGACAGACCTTGAGGACTGGATGATGAGTTTCTAAGAGAAAGGACAGACTCAAGAGTGGCTGGAGCAACTGCTTAGGAGCTTCTTTATAGAAACTGATTACAGGGACAGGAGTGAGTTAGAGCAAGAGGGAGGGGCAGGTAACAGGTACAACTTCAGACGTGCTGAAGTTGAGATGTCTCTGAGACATCAAAATTCAGATTTCTAGTAGCCAGTCACAGCTAAGAGATGTATCTGAGTCAAAGACACCTGTTATATCTCCAAGAGATGCAACTAAGGAAACAATATGTACACATGGAAACAATTCATGAACAAAGAAACATGGAATGTTTTCATATGCTAAATTGCCTTAAATGTAGTAATCATGGGTTCAGAGTTCAGAGAGCAGGGAAGACCATGCTAGCTGGCAGAGTAGGGGGAAACAAGCTTGGCCTTGAGGGATAAATAGAATTTGAACAAGCAGAGGAAAGAAATTTCAGTCATCAGAATATGCACACATGCCAAGTCAGAAGGCCGAAGTGGAAGCTTAGGTTAAGAAGGATGGGCATCAAGAATGAATAGTAAGGGAGGAGCAGATCACTAAGGGTCCTAAGAATCAGGAAGAGGAATGAAGTCTTATCATAACAGAGAATAAGAAGCTGTTACACCTTTTTTTTTTTTTTTTTAAGAACTTCATGATAGAAATGTTTAACCATTCAATCCACAAGCAGTTTATAAGATTCATCCCATGGGTATTTATATGCCCCATACAAAGTTATCATCTCTTCCGTAAAGTCCTTAGATCATCCTCATTTATACAGAGGACTCTTAAAAAGGAAACTTTACAAAAGATATAGCAAGGTGAAGAAGCAGACTAACAGTGAAATTTCACAATGTCAAGTATCATTATAATAAATCACTCTGCCTGAAAAATATTTTCATGTTCTGCAGATGGTCCATAATAACAGTGTTTTGTTGAACAGCTTATAATGTGTCTTCTGTAATGAAAGATCCCATTTAACACATGCTTTCCTTTATCCTTGACCACCTACATCACTTTCCACGATGACTCTGAAACATTTATGAGTTTGCTTGTTTTTAACTAACAAAAGGAGTCAAAAATCTAACAAAGGAATTTCATCCTCCCTCTGGATAGAAGCATAAGCTTGAGAGTCAGAGTTTGAATAATAGGGACCCAACCTCCTCCACCCTCAATTCATTTGAGTTGAGCAGACTGACACAATACCTTCCTACCATGATGGCCACCATCTCCACAGTTCCACAAATAGGCATGTAACTAGAGGTGGTCACTGTAATTGGCTCAAGGGGCAGAGGAGAGAGGCAAACCAGAAAACAGACTCTCTTTACTATAGAGAACAAACTGAGGGTTGCTGGAGGGGAGGTGGGTGACAGGGATTAAGGAGGGCACTTGTGATGAGCACTGGGTGTTATAAATGAGTGATAAACCACCAAATTCTATTCCTGAAACCAATATAACACTGTATGTTAACTAAATGAAATTTAAATAAAAACTTGAAGCTAAAAAGAAAAAAAAAAGAATGGATACATAACCTGAGTTAATCTAGTGAGATACTGGCAGACACCATCGGGTACTTAGCCCAGCTCACCCCTTCTTCCTTGCTAATAAAACTCTGATTGTTTTGGTTATTGGGTGATGTGAGCAACATCCATGGGCTCCTACCTAGCCCCAAGGGATAAAGGGTAACAAGCCTAAAACTATCAAGGTAATTGCATTTCCCTTGGAAAGGATTGGTAAAGCATAAGCATGTGATGTAACTGACGCATGAGACATAAAGAGAGGTCTGTTCAGTGGCTTCTGGACAGTTTTTCTGCATTCTTAAAAGAAGACACAAACCAGGGACTTATTCTTTCCTACCTTTGGACATTGTCATATGAAGATGTGATGTTGGGAGTTTGTTGAACTATCTGAGACTATAAGGAAAAAAACAAGAGAGCCACAGAGACGCTAACATGACTGATCCTCTGAGTTTAGTAACTGGAACTGATCTCTATCTCTGGGCTTCTGCTATGTGAAAAAAAAGTAAGCCTGTTTCATCCAGTTTTCTGTTACTTGTAGCCAAAATCATCCAAACTGACTCAGGCTCAAATCTGCGACTTTTGCTGCTACTCTTGGAAAATAGAAGTTTTTCTTCCATTGACGTGACTCTCAGGTATAATGTAACCCTGAAGCTGTCACCAGCCACCCATAGGGAGGCAAGAGTCAGAGAATATAGTCAACACAGAGAGAAGCATTGCCTAGAGATGGAGATAGAAAAATTCCTAATGACATTGTTTGAGCACCTAGATCCAGTTTTCCATGAAGTTTCTCCCCAATTTTTCAGTTACATGAACCAAAACATTCCCTTTTTTGCTCTTGCTAGTTTGAATGGCATCTCTTCCACTTGTAATTTAAAGAGACCCACACATACACAGGTAGGGAAGGAGAAAGAAAAACTGTTTGGGATAACATATAGAAAACCCCTAGTAGAATGTCTAGTACTCTGGTATTGAGTGGGCACCCACTAAACAACGGTGGAACCTAAATCTAAGCTTCCTGTGCCTCTTTTATTCTTCAGTCAAGTCATCATTACCATAATAACATTAGATGAGTGCCAGCAGTCTCCACCTCCACTTCCTCAATATCAAATGTTCCATCAGCTTGAAATAAAACCTGTCTAAGCATCCATACCAGTCCCCAAAGCAGTTTAGGAGAAAAAGGAAGCAAAGTGGTCAATGAGTATGGCTCTCCTTCTTCCTACTTCAAAGATAATTCCTTTTATGTATTAGGTCATTTTAATATAAATTATCCCCAGCTGTTTTGTCCTCAGCTTCTGCCAAATGGCTGGGAATGATTCCCAGCATTTTATCAAGTGTAATCACATTCACAGGTCTCATCTGGCTCAGTCCTCCATCACAGCACATTTGGTTTATATGTTAATATTTGTCTACATGACCAGGTTTCAAGCCTTCAAGACTAGAAACAGTCTTTTTCAATGAACATTCAGTACCTAATGCAGCATCTTAAACACTGAAGACACCTAATAATATTTGCTGATTGAATATGTGAATGAATTCAACCTCAAAGTCTCCTCTAATTTGTGTAAGAAGGCAGAGGTATTCTTTAAAGATGAGCCATGCCAGAGAGTCCAAACGCACCAGATTATTTGTCTGTCAAGGGCAGTTCTTAGCTGCAAACAGCAGAATATTAACCCTGGCTGATTAATTAGGAAAGGATTTTATTTAAAGGATATTGGGTAGCACATAAATTGATAGATGGGTGGAGAACCAGTCACAAGGTTTACCTTCTCAAAACAAAGCCCAATTTCAAACCACAGAACTGACCCAATAAGGAAACCACCACCACACTGAGCACTGGAGAAGGTGCTCCCATGGCCATCAGGGCAACCAAAAATGGAGGCTCCATTTCCAGCTTATTTTCTCAGATTCTTCATACCTCAATTGCAGACTCATGCAAATGCATCTGATTGGCAGAGTCTGGGTTCCCATCCTTGCATCCTTGTTGCAAAGGGACTTGGAATTTGAGTCTACTTCTATATTGGGGAGGTAAAAATTCATTGTAAAAAAGGTTATCCTCAATATAGAAAGACCACCTAAAAGATGAACAGTCATGACACGTGATCCCTACTTCAGAACTTAGAATTTTAGGCACAAAGTCATCTGCATGAGTCCCATATCATCTGGACCAAAGCCCTCAAACAAGGCAACAACTGACTCCAGATCCCTCTGAGCTGAGTCTTCAGGCTAATTTCCTCTGGTCCACTCTCTGACATTGGTCACCCAGGTTGACCTTGGGGCAGGGAGAAAACTAGAAAGAAATGTGAGAAAGGTGTTAGGTTTAGTTTAAGAAACTTGTCTCAAATGTTTTGTCCAAAGTGAATGCTGAGAAACCTGTATCCATCATCTCACAAATTTTTGAGGTAGGTAGTATTTTACTTCACTCCACATCAAGGAAATTGAATAGCAGAAAATGTTGTTCAACTGGAATTCATCAGCACAACTGCATGCTGCCCACCTTTTCTGATGGACCCCACTGCACTCTGACAACATTTTTAAGTCCTCTGGCACTTGTGTATTTAAAACTTAACTAAAATATTTTGTACTTTTATTTCTTTATCTCCTTCAGTTTCTCAAGTGTTTATTATGGTATATTTTCCTTCTTGAACAAAATAACATGGACTTTACAAAAGCCTAATCATCTATGCTCTCTGCCTTTATTGACCTTGAATCCTATATATCACAATTGCTGAGACCTTTCTTTCTTTCTGTAAAATAACTCAAATAATTATAGCATGCCACATAATACATATGATGCTCTTTCACTAGCATAACATTTACTCTTACAGGTGCTTGTTTTCTGTAATTACTGCTTATATGAAAATAAGCCTCCACTGAAAGCTATGAAAAAAATCAATTCAAAAGAGAATCTGTAACTTACCAACACTGGGGAGATGTTTACTAATATGCACACACCATTTATGAGCACTGCCTACTGGGGGAAAAAAAAAAAAAAACACTAACAGTTCACAAATTGCTCCAAAAATAAATCTTATTGACAAGGCAACAAAATGGAATTGAAAAATGCTGTCAGCTCAGTGATTTGTTGACAAATTATCCATGATAATCAGTAATTCCTAATTTCATGATTTCTAACAGAACCCACTCTGGTGAATACTAAATGTATTTTGTTGATATCTCACAGTAAGGACATTGTTTATTATTTTTACCTGCCTTTTAATGAAAGACAGCTATTGTCACGGCAAGACATAGGTATGAATCCTGGCTCTGTCTCTTCTATCTGCTAGACTTTAGTAAATTATTTTACCTCTCTTAATCCTCATTTCCCTATCTCAGAGCTGATATATCTCAGGATTTTTTGAGAGGGCCAAACTAAAGGCATTAACAAGCAGAAACTTAATAAACAATATACTTAACATATACTCAAAGTATAAATTTCTGCTAGAATTCAGTGGTAAGAATAAATATGACTTGCCATATACTTCCTTTAAATTAGGTTAACATACTTTATAACAGACCAAGAGAGCAAATCAGAGGCCAAAGAGTGCAAACTAAGAACATGCTAAAAACCGTTCTCCAATCTCAAATCCCCATAAATGATATAAAAAAATTTGTAATTAAAAGCAGCACTAGAAAAATGTCTTTCCTTCACATATGTGAAGGAAATCATCAACAAAATGAAAGGCAACCTACTGAATGGGAGGAGATATTCACAAATAATATATCTGATAAGGGGTTAATATCCAAAATATACAAAGAACATATACAATTCAACACCAAAGAAAAACAATTCGATTTAAAAATGGGCAGAAGGCCTGAAGAGACATTTTTCCAAAAAAGAAGTTGGCCAACAGACACATTAAGAGGTGCTCAACATCACTAATCATCAGGGAAATGCAAATCAAAATCAGAATGAGATACCACCTGACACCCATCAGAGTGTCTAGAAGTGAAAAAAAATAAGAAATAACAAGTGTTGACAAGCATGTGGAGAAAAGGGAACTCTCATGCACTGGTTGTGGGAATGTAAATTGGTACGGCTGCTGTGGAAAACAGTATGGGGGTTCTTCAAAAAATTAAAAATAGAAATACCATATGATCTAGTAATTGCACTCTGACTATTTAACCAAAGAAAACAAAAACACTAATTCAAAAAGATATATGCAGCCCTATGTTTATAGCAGCATTATTTACAATAGCCAAGAAATGAAAGAACCCAACTGTCCATTGATAAATAAATGGATAAAAAAAGTGTGAGATATATATAGTGCAGTATTAGCCATGAAAAAGGATGAGATCTTGCCATCTGCATTAACACAGATGGACCTAGAGGGTATTATGTGAAGTAAAACAAATCAGACAGAAAAAGACAGATACCACATGATTTCACTTATATGTGGACTCTAAAAAACAAAATGAACAAACATACAAAAAGCAGAAACTCAAATACAGAGAACAAACTGATGGTTGGCAGAGGAGAAGGGGTGGGGAGGTGAGCAAAACGGGTGAAGGGGAGTGGGAGATACAGTTATGGAATGAGTAAGTCATGGTGATAAAAGGAACGACATAATGAATATAGTCAATGATATTATGATAGTGTCACATGGTGACAGATGGTAGCTACACTTGTGGTGAGCAGAGTGTAATGAACAGACTTGTCCAATCACTATGTTGTATACCTGAAACGAATGCAATGTTGTGTGTTAACTATACTTCAGTTTAAAAAAAGAAATTAAGACTTGGTGCCCTCAATAAACCAGAAATGAAAGAAATTCCTCAAAAATTAAAGGGGGATTAATTCATATTTAAGGAAGAAATAATAGCCAAATGAGAAATTAGAGAAGTGATGAAGAGGGTGAGAGGGTCTTTGGGCTCCAAGCTGTAGATGAATAGAGCAGGAGAACATCCAGGGTCAACCAAAGGTTGATTGGTTAAGGTAAAGGCATCCGAGAAGTTTGAATACTTTGTCACTCTCCTTGTGCCATGCAGGTTTAATAAAGGCTTCTACCCGAAGATAAGAGCAGTGCATAACCAGGAAGATATAATTCCTTGTACTGGGAACTTAAGACAGTCCTCACTGTCACCAAGAAGGAAGGGGAAGCTTCCATCACCCAAGGGGCCACAGGCTACATCTCTGCTTGGAATCCTAGAAACAGGCCAGGTAATCAGATATTGCAGAGACAGACTAACATAGGAGCTCAAATTTCAGATGAGCATGCAAACTCAGCAAATATTTAAGGAAAAGTAATCCTCTGAATGAAAGGCACCACAGTCATCATATGGATAAACACCCAAAGAAACAAAGGTAATGGAACAAACAAATGAGACTTTAACAAAAGCACATATGATACATATAGTTAACAATTCTCAGAGGACTAAGAGAGGGTAATGTTTCCTTTAAACTAAAACAGGTTATCTTTTTAACAAAAACTAGGAACCTTGGAAAGGAAGACTATGATTATTAAAAATTTTTAACTCGGTAAATATGAATAACAGGAAAGATATAACTAAGAATGGTTATTTAGAAGATACAACTGAGATAAAACACAGTTCAAAAAGGAAAAATAGTGAATATGAAAAAAAAAAGTTAAAAATTTCCAGCATCTGCCTAATAGGAATTCCAAAAAGGAAGAATAAAGACATACAGAGTAACAGAAAAAAAAAGATTTCCAGGAAAGATAAAAATTCTGAGTAAATGGGTTCAAGAAATGTCTAGCAAGATGAGTGAAAATAGACAAACACCTAGACAAAAATGAAATTCAGTGGCTGGGGTGGAGATCTTCTACAAAGAAATAAGAATCAGATTGTCATTAGTTTTCTCATAGATAACAACGGATGTGAAAATACACTGAAGCAGTATTTTCAATTTATGTAGTAAAATAATTATGATTTTGAAATTCTATATACACTTACAGTATCATTAATAAAGATATTGCAGACATGCAAGGATTTAGGAAGTTTTCCATCCACATTATCTGAAATACAAGAAAATCAGCCCTGACCAAAACCAAACAAACCTAATCCAAGAGAAAGAAGTGACATATTCAAAATGGTGGTGAAACACTAAAAACCTTTTCTGTTAGGTGACAATTCCAAATGAACTTGACACGGAAAATAGTGGCTGGGGAAAGAGAGAAGAGTGAGACCGTAGCAGGAATATTTGGGACAGCTGAAAAGAAATAAAAGTGGGCTCTGGTTCTTATCTGGTTTAGGAAAAGAATGTAGATATTAATTCCAGATATCCATACAAAAACATGCTTATATGTAAGTGATAAAAATCTTAAATTAATTACGAGAAGACAGATGATAGTTCACTTCCAAACCAATGGAAATAGAGGAATGGAACCTAGAAAACTCAATCTTCACCCAAAAGTTGAAAAATGGAATATAAGGAAGAGGCCAGGGGAGGGGAGAGAAAAAAACTAAAGCGAAGTAGAAATTAAGAACGCCAGAATAAATCCAAACATATACACAATCACAATAAATGTGAAAGGGTTAAATACTTATTAAAAGGCAGAGACTGGTTACTTTTTTTTTCTAATCCAGCCAAATGCTGTTATAACAACATGTCTTAGGACTAAAAATAAAAGAACAGAAAAAGGCATGAGGCAAATATTAACAAAAATAAAGGAGTAGCAATATTAATTTCAGACCAAAGAAACTTCAAGAGATAAAACTCTTTTCAAGAGAAAAGACACATGGAGGGTGATTTCACTTTTCTTCAGTGAGTATCTATTGCACACCTACCACATGTAGGAACTCTTTTGGGTTTGGGGGATGTAGCAGTGAGCAAGATGGACAAGATCCATTTCTTGTGACATCTAGTGAGATACAGACGTTCAGTCCTACCCCTTAACATTTGCAGTACTCAGGGCAAGAGTACAAATGCAAACATACATACTATATGCATAAATAATTAAAAAATCATAATTCAAGCAAGTTATAACAATTGACAAATTATAAGATAAAATATTTTCTATCCTACCTTGATAGATATGCCTTCATAACAAGTTAGAAGTCTACATTCAAATTTAGAATTTTTTGCTTCCTCAAATTGTAGAAATCCAGCCCTTAGCTCATATTCCCTTTCTCTTCCATCCCCAACTCTGACCATGTTACAGAGGGCCTTGAGCACACCTGTTTGGACTCCCCAGATAGTGTGTGAAATTTCATGCACATTTGCCACACACACCCCTTGGCTGGCCATCCCTCAGGCCTCAAAATGTATACACAGGCAATACAGTTCACTCTTAGGAAAAGGTGCCCAGGAATGAGATCTATGCAGGTCTCAAAATCTGGCACAAAGCAGCTTGGACAGAGAACTCTAGAGTGCCAGTTACCCCTAGTATGGTCCTAAAACTGAGGAAAAGGTGGTATAGATTCCAAGCGAACATGTATTTTGGCCTTCATGGATCCCTGGGTATATGGGATGGGGTACAATTCTAGGAGGGTCAGAGTGGGATCCTTATAGCAAAGGGTTCAAGACAAGGGAAACTCCTGCCTACATTTAAGGCATTACTGCTAACAATAAACACAGAACAATCAATCAATCACTAAAGGTCAAAATCTCCAATAGTGCTAAGTGTTTTGCAAAGATAGATAACAGAGTGATAGAAAAACCAGTGACTGGGTGGCTTTTTTGATAAAATAGGAAAGGCTTCTCTAAGGAAAGGACAAGTATGTAAGATGATATCTGAATTTAAAAAAAAAGAAAGCTGGACATTTAAGTCAGAGGGAAGAACATTCCAAAGAGAAGACTAACAGCTAAGACACATTCCAAAGGCAGAAACAAGCTTGGTGTGTTTGAGGAACTGAAGAGTCCCAAGCATTTCAGGGAAGGAGGAGAGTGGCAGAGGAGTTCAGCAAGGTCAGTACAAGCCAGATCATGTAAAGTTTATAAACAAAAGTAAGGAGTTTGGATTTTGTCAGTGGGAAAGGAAGTTATTAGAAGATTTTGAGCAGAGAACAATTGAATTTACATATTTTAAAGGTGACTCTAGCTGCTGGGTGATATGAGGGAAAGACAAAAATGAAGAGAGATCAGTTGAGAGGCCATAGCGGTAGCCCCGTTGTGAGGTGATTATGACTTGGATAGAACAGTAGTAGTAAAGGAAATGGACAAATTTGAGATATATTTTGTACGTATAGTATAAACTGAGAATGAATTGAACAAGGGAAGCGGGGAGAAGCTAAGATAAAAGAGTGAAATCCAGGGAACTCTTGACCATCTGGATGGTGCTGCCATTTACTGCAATAGAGGAGTGAGGAAGGAGACCAGATTTCAGGGAAGAAGTCAAGAGTTCTGATTAGGTATAGAAATATAAGCAGATTTCTGCTTTGCTTAGGATGTAGGAAGTTGCTAAAAAATGTCACTCCTACTCTAAGAATGAGAAAAGCCCAGGAAATCTATAAAATCATAACTTTGAGTTCATCACAAACCAAGAACACAAAGCAACCAAGTAAACAAAATGCTAAGGAGGGACGACAAGCCCCTCCAAGGAAAGATAGTATGCGTGAACTGTCTCACCTCTGGCAAAGCATAGGAGAAAGAGGTAGCCATCCCACAAGGAGGTAAGAAAAATCAGCTGAACTTTTAAGGAATTTTTACAGGTGAAATGTGGGCTAGTGTGGCAGTTTGGGATAGACGGGGCTCAAGACAAACGGGAATTTGCAGCTACTCCCAAGCTTTTCTCCATGAGCCTCTACCGGGGGCTCACAAGAATGATTGAGGGCAGGGCAGGAGATCAGAGGGAGTCCTCCTGCAAGGTGTAAGAGGGTGATCAGCAGCTGCAAGGAGGTCAGGCACAAAGTCCTAACCATTCATCATCAAACACATATGCACCTGCACCTATACAAGTCACAGTCAACTGCTGACAACAAAGGTAAAGAGTAAATCTTGAAACCAGCCAGAGAAAAGAAATGACACTAATAGAGGAACCAAGACAAAAAAAAAATAAGGCAGACTTCTCATCAGAAATGATGCAAGCCAGAAGGCAATAAAATGACAGCCTTAAAGAACTAAAAGAAAAACTGTTAACTCAGAATTCTATACCCAGAAAGAACGATGTTTGGAAAAAAAGGAAGGAGAAAAAACATAAAGCAAGGAAGATATTTTTGCATGAGAACACGTAATGTCAGAAATCTGTTTTAAAGCAAACTTTAGGGAATTTTCCCCCCAAAAATTAGGGAATAATTGAAAAAAATGGCAAAAAATTGCTAATTGTTGAAGCCAAAGGACAGGTGCATGAAGATTTATTATAATCATTCTTCAGTATGTAAAACTAATTAAAAAGCTTTTTTAAGCATTAAGTAGGAGAGAAAAAAGTAAGATTACATCATAGAAAATTTAGAAACAAGAGAAAATACTGTTAACAAGTTGGAATATATCCTTTTAGTTTAAGATACAGATGTACCCAGTTTTTTTTCCCCCAAAACTTAGACAGTTTGTATCAAGTAGTAATCTAATATTTTCATTTAGTAATATAACAAGTTAATTATCTTCATGTCCTTAAAAGTTCTTCAGAACACAGCTCTTAATGGCTATGTTGTATCTTATGGTTATCGTCAGTATGGATTAATCACCAAATAATTGGTTTTAGACATTCTTAGAATTGCATCATTTCATCAAGCCACATATACAAGGCAATGCTAAATGCTGTGATGTAAATTAAAAGAATCAGCTTATGATTTACTTACCATGCTTAAGAGAGCAAATCTTTCATGTGATAAGAAACTGATTTCTTAAAAAAAAAAAAAACTGATTTCTTTACAGCATGAAGATAGATCTGCCGATAAAAAATAAAACAAGATATAATGACATACCCAGAGAGGTTCCTAATTCCTCTGGAGACAGGATCCTACAGAATATTATTATTTTGTTTGAAGTAAGTTCTGAGATCTTGAGGCATACCCCATACATGATCCATGTAAACACAAAACATAAAGTCTCATAAAGTCTCTGATAATTTCTAATAGTACACAGTTGACAATGGACTGCCAATTTGCACACAAATCATTCAACTAAAAACTCTTTAAAAATTGCATTTATTGGGGCATCTGGGTGGCTCCATCAGTTAAGTGTCTGCCTTGGGGGCTCAGGATCCCAGGGTTCTGAGATCCAGCCCCACATGGGGGGCTCCCTGCTCAGCAGGGAGTCTGCTTCTGCCTCTCCCCCCTGCTTGTGTGCGCTCTCTCTCAAAAATAAATATATAAATTGCATTTATTGCTATAAAAAATAGTCTATTAAAGGAACAGAAAAATTTCACCAGTTTTAGCACCTACCAAGCAATATCCTATTCAGAATCCCGATTCCCCTTTTACACTAAAGAGCCTTGAGGATCTTTTCCCAGTTCAGACACAAAGGCATTGTTTCATAAATGCCAGGAGGTAATTGATCAAAAATAAATTTTGTTATCTATAAATAAAATGTCAAGTATTTATAAGCTCTAGATTCTTTGGTGAATTTGCCTCACTGATAAATATGTTAGTCTTTACCTGTTAAAAATCAATCAGAAGCGGGTCACCGGGTCCCTCCACCTCCACTTCCCCTCCCCCTGTGCCCCCGTGGGGGGTCCGGGTCCAGTGGGACCATGTTCACCAGCACCGGCTCCAGTGGGCTTTATAAGGCACCTCTGTCCAAGGGTCTTCTGCTGGTCCCCAGTGCCCTGTCCCTTTTGCTAGCCCTCCTCCTGCCGCACTGTCAGAGGTTCTTCGTGTATGACCTCCAAGCAGTCAAGGATGACTTCCAGATTTGGAGGTTGATATGTGGAAGAATAATTTGCCTTGATTTGAAAGATACTTTCTGCAGTAATCTGCTTATTTACAATTTTAGGATATTTGAAAGAAGATATGGAAGCAGAAAATTTGCATCCTTTTTGCTGGGTTCCTGGGTTTTGTCAGCCTTGGTTGACATCGTCCTCGTTGAGGCCATGTGGCATTTCTTTGGTATCGCTGCAGCTGGGAATTTGCCTTCTGGATTTCTGGCACCTGTGTTTGCTCTCTTTGTACCATTTTACTGCTCCATACCAAGAAGCCAAGTGGCACAAATTCTGGGCCCGTTGTCCATCACAAACAAGACACTGATTTATATATTGGGACTGCAGCTTTTCACCTCTGGTTCCTACATCTGGATTGTAGCCATAAGTGGACTTGCATCAGGCATCTGCTACAACAGCCAAGTGTTCCGACTCCACCAGGTGCTCTGCATTCCCAAGGGGGTGGCAAAGTTCTCTTCTTGGACACTTGAGCCCATCTTCTCATCTGCAGAACCTGCCACCGAAGCCAGGATTGGGATGGGGGCCACAGTAGACATCCAGAGACAGCAGAGGATGGAGCTGCTTGACCGGCAGCTGATGCTCTCTCAGTTTGCACAAGTGAGACAACAGAGACAGCAGGGAGGAATGATCAGTTGGAATCGTCTTCTCCCTCCTTTTCGTCAGCGACGGAATATAAACTCTCAGGATGGTCGGCCATCAGAACAAGCATCTCCTCCTCCTCTTGAGGTTTCTGAGGAGCAGGTTGCCCAGCTCATGGAGATGGGATTTTCCAGGGGTGATGCTTTGGAAGCCCTGAGAGCTTCAAACAATGACCTGAATGTGGCTACCAACTTCCTGCCGCAGCACTGAGGGTCCTGGGCGGCTGCACAGGGCCTGGCCGAGCGGCTGCCCACCCACAGCGGGTACGGCCCTGCCACCGAGGCAGCCCGGGCCCCGGTGCTCTCCCGGGCAGACGTTCTCCCGTGCTCTTGCGGGCCATCTGGTCCCTGCCACGCCTCCCTTAATTCCAAGGCCATTGCCGGTTAAAAAAAAAGTCTCGAAAATAAGTTTGCCATTAAATCAGCATGTATTTTCTATCTTTATTTTTTTATGGGGCATTTTCCTGAGTTTGGAGAAACATCACTCATTCCTGATGTGTTTAAAATGCATTCAAACCGCAGATTTCTGTAAGCAATTGAATAGCACCCCCGATGGGAAATTACTGCTATTGTAATATTCTTTTCACTGCCATGTGTCAGCCTATATTATTTCTGATCATAAATGCCATGACAGGGGAAAGACGAATGTTATTCAGGAAGAGGGTGGCAAAATACTCCTTATGGACTCTCCTCATCACTTTTTTTTTTTCCTCCAAATTTGCCTCAAACCCCAGTGGCTGCTCGGTGTCCACCTTTCCTAGGGGCGATGGGCAGTATGGATCTGCTGCACTGTCTTGGCCAGGCCTGAGTGAGGAGGGAGAAACGGAGAAGCAAATCCTACCCGACACGGTTCCAGCCCATTTCAGTCCAGGGAATCAGAATTCTAACTCCTCCTCACTTCCATTAAAGAAAGTAATGATAATCAAGTACTGATGCAAGGTTCTGGAATACTCTATGAAACTTAACTGGGGTTCCTTTTACTCAGGATATGTACAGTTAGCCTCTCAGGCTGGGGTTGAAAACAGGACAGAGCAGGGAGTCCCCTGGAGCGGTGCGGGGCCCAGCCCACGTGCTCAGCGGCGCGCCCAGTGCGGGGCCAGCACTTGGGATGTTGGGGACGGTAGCGTGAGGCACAGGAAGGAGCGAGGCAGAGGTGGGCCGTGATGAGTGGGAAGGGATCTACAGCAGGGGGACTGTTGAGATCAAAGGCAATTATGTGACTCTCATGTTCTGCAAAAGGAGCAGAAATGTATCAAATTGATGCAAATTTGGACAAGTGTAATACTTATAATAAAGTTTTTAATGTGTTTTTAAAAAAAATCAATCAGAAGCTTTCAGAGATTTAAATTTTGGTTTCTTAATTAACTACAGGCTCAGATATTAAATATTTGGTATCTAAATTGTTGGAAAGCTGGAGTGTGCTCAAGAACATTTCCTTTAATTCAGGTAACAAAATAAAATTTCCTCTCCTAGAGACAAGTTTTACAGCATACATTCCAGTATACATTGTAATTATTGGATAGAAGTGCAATGAAGTAGTCTTTAACAAGTCCTACTACAAACTATATGTAGAACTTTCTAGCTGCTTATTCCACAAACCCTTATAGGCATCTGGAATCATTCAAGAAGCTAAAAAAATATTTAATTATTTTCAGTATCTGGAAGCTATAAATGACACTAAGATTCCTTTGCTCATTCTTGCCCAAGATCTCACAATTTCCATTCAGTAACTTAAATTTTCTTTTCATCCTGAAAACTCCCTTAGGCTAGACATGTAAACACCTTAATGTAAAACAAAGTTTTTATTTAGTTACAGCTATATGTAGCTCGACAGAGCTCCAAATGTAGCCCTTGAAACAATTTAAAGGTTTAAAAAACTATAACTAGATAATGAGTTGATACAGTAACAAAAATTGCCTTTCTAGTCAATAAAATAAAAATAAAAGTTTTGCAATGGGGAGAATGACAATGTTGAATTCTGTTGTTCCCTTTGACTGGGATAGCCATCTTTTAGTTCAAGATGATGATTCTTTTCTTTCCTTATCTTATGACTAAGTATTCATGGCATCCCTAGTGGTTTTATAAGACACTAGAAGAGAGGGACAGAGTCTGTGAAGATTTCTTTGCACAGCGCCTATTAAGGGCATTTGTAATTTTAGGCTTACTAAATATTTCTGGATGATGCTTAAAGTAACTAACACATGTGTGATCACTATCTCATTTATAATGTATGTTTGGTCACTATCACTAGCTCATTTAGTTTTCAAAACAGAAATTCTGACTTATGTTTTTAGTGGATTTTTTTACTTTTAAATTAGCCTCTTGCTTTAAACATTAAATGGTCGTCATTGCATTGACATTTTTAAGAACAATACCCAAGTTTGGACAACCTCAGTGAGGCTAAGAGCCTTTGTATATTACAGCCACACCATTCTCTAGAAGGCGAAGGGATAAAATGAAGTTTGAGGGGCAAAATAATTCATTCTCCACCTCTTTCTTATTGACAGACCCTATTATCAACACCCAGCTCTCCAGAGACTCAACTCCAATTCCATAAAATTTGAAACTCTATTCAATGGTTGAAAATCATCTGCATTTTCTCAGAATGCTTGCTGAAGGAAATTCAAATTCTGGTGCACTGGCCAAAGTTTCCTTCACACTTCCTTTACAAACTTGATCTTCATCTTCTCTTCTGGCCACCCAATGTTCTGTGTGTTCCCTAGGGTGAGTCACCATAGCATTCCACAGTCTATAAAACTTATCCAGGCACGGCGCTGTCTTTGAAACCAAAGGCACACCACGCTCAGACCTACTCTAAATGCTGCATGAGTTTCTGATCCAAACTTTTGATCTGCCATTTGTTCCCTATATTCCATTGTCTCCTGGGATCCTGGCCCAGATGGCACTTTTCACTGGTGCTGTGCCCTGCTCCAGTCACAGAACAACAAAAGGTTTAATTCCCAAATATGGGAGCAATGTTTCAGAACGGATGGTATTCTATGTAACGTAATATATTTCTCAAGATGTTTCAAAGATTTGGGTATCTCTTAGCACAATTGATCATTCTTCAAATTTGCATACATTGACTAAACTATAAATATTTTAGCAATGGATTCATTCGTGTTTTAAAGACATTATGCACTAACAAAAACACAAGGCTCCTATCCGTAGAATATATTTCACGTAGCTTAGGCAAGATACTGTTACATGTAGCAAGGCAATACAAAAAGGTTAACAGATGGGATATATTTGCATTAGTATCTTACTCCTAGAAATGAGGTGAAACCTTTTTTTCTTAGGAAGTTACTTGGCAAAGAATTTAAATAGATTAGCAATTTTAATGAAGAAAAGCCAATAGAAGAATAGAAACCAATTATCATTTAAGTGCCCCCATGTAGTCTCATTTACTTGGGGGAAAGGGAAGAAGGAGAAGCGGGAGGAAGGGGGACACCTAAACAAGTGTGTGAAATTTATTGAAGAGGATGCCTGGTCTAAGAAAACATTTTAGTTTGGAGGTAATGATCTAGAGGCTTAGTAGAAACAAGTTGTGAACTTACGGTAATAAAGAACACAATATGTAACTTGAACCACATTTCCAATTAAAATTCAAAACCAAAACAATTGGTATGATCAATTATTGTAAGGGACTGTGCAAGGCACCAGAAGAGATACAAATAGTCCATTTCTATAAAGGGGTAACTCCTCTGCTTAAAAGAATTTAGTAACTTCCCCTGCAGGGTTCAGGGGGCCCCCGTGACCAAGTCCCTGAGCATATCTCCTTATACCCCATCATTCAGTAATACCAAACTGTATTAGCATTTCTATTATTTCACTTTTGCGTACCTTTACACATGCTGTTCAATAGCCTGTCCACACACCCGGTAAGTATTATCCTTCAAAACTTAACTCAGTTATCTCCTCTTCCAGGTGTTATCTCCTGGTTGGTGCCACAAAGGAGCCTCCAACAGGCCATGCTCTCTTTTGCCAAAAATGATTCTCCAGTTGAAATGTAGCTTCTGGCTCATTCCCAAGACCTGGGAGGGAGAGTGCCAGACCATGGGGCATCAAGTGGCATTGCAATCTGAACTGTCTATTGTGAACTGGATGTTTATCTGATCCACCAAAGCACAAAACTGACTGTACAGACCAACGTTCCATTATACATTAGAAATGCTACAATACAAATCAGCCTCAGCATGTTTGGAAGGCACATCTCTCCCTCAATCCACCAGTGGTGTCATTGGAGGTTCCCTGTGATCAGTTAAGAGAGGAGAAAAATGCTTTATCTTGGTAACAGAGAAATCTGCATTCTCTCTCAGGCCATCCTGAAAGATAATGGTTAATGTAAATCCACACCATGGGCAGAACTTTGGGAGATACATCTGGTTGTCTGCTTCATGAGAAGGGAAAAAAATGTTGAAGTCTAGATCTACACTAACTCATGGGCAGGGGCTAACATTGTTGGCTGGCTGGGCAATGACTCGAAAATAACAAAATTGAAAAACTGGTGACAAAGGTAAGAGGGGGAGAGATATGTGGATGGACTCAGAATAAATATGAAGTAGTATGAAAAGTGTTCACCAGAAGGATCACTTTGAAGGAGGCTCTCAATAATCAGGTAGACAAAAATGACATATTCCATTTCTGCCAAGCAGCCTCTTTCCTTAGCCTCTTCATTGTTTGCTCAATGCGCCCATATAAAAAGTCACCATGGTAGCAGGCATGAAGGCTGTGCATGGGCTACCACACCTGCTGAGTGCCTAACCTGCCAACAGTAGAGGCCAACACCAAACCCCTGATAACACACTTTGAGGTTGGGATGCTATCCTACAGAATACAGTGTATGCCTTAAACCCAATTTCTACTCCTCCAGAGGTAAAATGCACGCGTCCAGGAACCAGAAGGACTCTCTCTCTCCCTGTAATATCTAGTGAGTTTTTTCTTCTTGTCCCCACAACTCAAGGAAATTGTGTGTCTTGTCAACCTGACTGTGAGCTTCTTGGGTTTAGATGTCTTAGTGCCCAAGGGAAGCATGCTTCTACCAAGAAGCACAATCACATTATGATGAATTCTGAAGCTATCCTCTGGCCTTTTTAAAGTTCTCATGCTTCTCAGTCAACAGACAGACGAAGGTCACTCTATTGGCTAGGATGATTGATCCCAATTACTGGGAGGAAATTGGATTGCTGCTACGTGATGGAGGCATGAAGAACAATGTTTGAAATGCAGAGATCCACTAGGGCACCTCTTGGTGCTCTCTTGCCCAATAACCCTGGCCACTAGGAAATTGTAGCAACTCAAGACAAACATCTAAGGATTTAGATCCCATAGGAATGAAAGCTTGAGCTACCTCATTAAGCAAAGTGTTTTATCCAGGTGAGATGTTAGCAAAGGAAACATGGAATGGCTGCTAACAAAGGCAACTGTGATTATCCATTAAGTCTTGTGATGAGTTATAGAAGTACAAAATGTAGCAGCTATATTTTGCATTAATTTTTCCCCCTTCCTCCCTCATATGTTCATGACTTCAAATGAAGAACACTGGTAATTACTAGTATTTTCGTTTTCAGCTTAGAGTATTACCAGATTGATGACATCAGTATCAGTGATTAACTGATGGGATTGTGTTCCCTGTGTTAGGACACAAACATTTACTGGAGTGGAGGATAAGAGTGGATATAGCGGGACAAAAGGAATGGACTGTATTGGATATCTTCTTTTCCCCTTCCAGATCTAGTCTCCACTTTTTTCCACCCCATTCTCTGCTCCCAGAAGGCTGACCCTAAGGACTTCAGCAGTGAACTTCCTTGTCACCTAACCTCTGGTTGAGGAAAATCAGGAGATCAGAGGACAGAATTAGAGTAAGGACGGGGTATTTACCCCTTCCACTCTCCCCCACTGCTAGTATCCCCCATCTAGATTCCAGTTCCAGCCAGTAACTGTTTTCTCCCATCAACTTCTCTGAAGCTCTACATAACTGGCCCCTAGATCCTGAACTACCTCTTGTGAGATCCCTACACCCTGACCTGTGAATAGTCTCTTTATCCTACGGACACACCATCTATTTGCTGCTGTGACACTGACTGCCACAAGCATCTTTCTTAGCCACTAAAATAGGAGTTCCTTGGGGGCAGGTCTATGCCTTATTCATTGTTGTATTCTCCGGAGCTTAACCAGTACATGGTTTCTAATAGGCACTTATTAAACATTTGTAGCTTAAATGAATGATTAAACAAATATCTGTTATAGTACAGACTATACATAAAAACAGGGCCTCACACACAACAAGGAAAGACAAGTGGGACTGAGATCCAGTCTACACAGAGGTGGCACAGAGCTGCCTTAGCCCGACCCAGAAGAAGGGGTACCTTTTCATAATTAGTCCACCTAGAGGGGTTCATTTGCACAAAGAAAGGGTATACTCTAGCAGGTGGTCTTGCATAAGAAAAAGATAGGACCTAAGTACTTTGGGCAGTAAGAGAAAAGGTTTATAACAGACAGTAAAGGAAGATTTCAGCTCGGAGATGTCTCATGATGTGCTGTTGTTCAGTTATTTGATCTTTACAATTTTTTAATATACTACAAGGATGAGACACAGGTATTTTTAGCCAAGCCTACATAACCTCAGACAATCATAATAGGATTTTTTCCACTCTGATCCAATTAATTGAGGGCTAACTTAGTAATGGAAGATGCTTCCAAATACTTAACACATGAGTCGGCTCTATAAATAAATGATGGTAAATGAAGTTCTGATTTGGCCACCGGTGTACAAACAAGGATTTACATAAAGCTTGGTTCTCTTTGTAAAAAAGAAAAAAAATTCCAAAACCAATAAATATTTTTTCAGGTTGCTAAACCAGTATCTAAATAACAATGAGATAATTAAATATGTAAATAGCAATGCTCTGCTTCAACCCCATCTAATAACATTAAATAGTAATATCGATAATGCCAAAGGCTCAACAAAATTGCTATCAATAAGACAGATCAGGGATTAACTCCAGTAAAGTACTTTTATTTGGTAAATGTAGATTCGCTTCAATTACTTATAGGAAATACTGAATCTGATATTGCAATGATAATTTAAACAATCTTTGTAACAGACTAAAACGCTCTGGTATTAGCATTTGTGAGACTCAGGTACTTAGTAAAAATTATAGGGCTTGAGGTTTAGTGAAGGGAGAATTAGTGAGCTTTCACATTCATAAAGAAGAGTTTATTTTAAGATTTCCATGGCAAAAGTGGATTACTCAATAGAAAACTCCCGCATTTTAATGGTTATATCTGACCAGTCCTTTTGGCAAACAAATGCAGCAGCTTTTGTTATTCTGATACACTGGGTTAATTTAAACCACACCTGTTCAGAAGTGTGTCTAGAGAATTTCTACAAGTTCTGACCTGCATTTCCTCGGAAGTATTTAGAACTATGTTTCCATATCATATTTATGTTTCAGGTTTCAGAACCCAATGAAGAGGAGCAAAGCAAGTTAGCCATTTTGTGGGTCACTTCCTAGAGAAAATGTTTCTTCTTACCTTCTGACATTTTTTTCCCCTTGTATAATAAAAATAACATTAAGTCAGGCTGACTTAGATTCAAATTCTATTATTCCTATTTTTTAACAGTGTGGATTCTAAGATGCTCTGTTTCCCCACTTCTAACATTGGGCTAATAATAACTATTTTTACGGGATTCTTATCCGGTATACAAAAAATGCACATAAAGCATCTATTTCAGTACCAGGTATTTAATAAGTGGTAGCAGCAGAGTAGTCCTCATTTTTTGTGTTGCTATTATTCCAAGTACCCCATCAGGACCTCTAAGATACCAATTTGATTTCAAGAAACTGCAGTGGTTAGGAAAATTACTCAAAATGACTCAGTAAGGCAGAGTGAGTCACTAGTAAAGTCAGTGTATTTTATTTAATGATATGTACCCAGTGATGGTAAGACAGGCTTCTCTAAGCCTTTCTACTATATAAAACATACATATAACAAAACAGAATTTTGTCCTGCCTGTAATCAGAAAACTAGTGCAGGTGAAAATTTTGTCGAGGGGTGCAAAACCCAAATCAGTCCCAGTGCTTTGCAGAAATTAGTTTTTCCTTTGTCGGTGTTGGTCCAGATTTCAGCATCCTCTGTGAGCAACTGACCACTCTCGCTATTGCCTTAAATATAAATCTCTATTAAATGATTTTTGCCATCTTTGTTGCTATAATTTTTGCAGGTGTTTGTCTAGACACCATCTATATCTCTTCTGTTAGATAAATGAACAAATGTCCAAATCATTTGAAACACCTACCCATGCATGTCTTATATAAACAGTAGGTTAACAAAGATGGCTTAAGGGGCCTATCCAGCGACACTGTAAATCCCAAAATTCCAGCCATATTATAATATCAGTGTTGAAAGAAATTTATATAAGGAATTAGAAAAACTTTCACAATGTAATTAGTACATCATATTATCCAACCTCTCCTAACTTTCTTCTTCCCGACCCTGAGACTATATCTGACAACAAATAATTTGCACCATTCTTTCAAGATGTCAAATGTCTTTTTTCTTTATTTGAATGATTTGACCTAAGAGAAGTGGCTTAAAAAAAAGCATTAGGGGGGCACCTGGGTGGCTCAGTTGGTTAAGCGACTGCCTTGGGCTCAGGTCATGATCCTGGAGTCCCGGGATCGAGTCCCACATCAGGCTCCCTGCTCAGCAGGGAGTCTGCTTCTCCCTCTGACCCTCCCTCCTCTCATGCTTTCTATCTCATTCTCTCTCTCAAATAAATAAATAAAATCTTAAAAAAAAAAAAAAGCATTAGGAATGTCAGGTTTTGTAAAAAAACCACATGGGTGGAGGGTTTTGTTGGGTTGGGTTTTGGGGGGTTTTGTTGTGTGGGTTTGTTTGTTTGGGGTGGGGGTTGGGGTTTTTTTTTTTGTTGTGATTTTTTTTTTTTTTTGCTGACAGCAAACAAGTCTATCTGAAAACACACTAAGCTCCAGCAGGTGCCCAGAGCTAATTTGGTTCGGAACTATTTTTAAAAAGCACTAGCTATGTTTTATAACAAGTCATACCAAATGGCTATATTGTTTTTCCGTCTTCCTGCAATCCAGGGGCCAGTTTTAAAATGTGACTCTAAACATAAGGCCACAAACTGGCCATGTGCTAAACACATCTGTAATACTCAGATTCTTAAACCTTCTCATAGATCCCTAGAAACAAAAAATTTGGAGATTTACACTTGAGTTTCCACTTAACACATTCCTTCATAAATTCTTTGCATTTCCTGTCAGTGGTTTTCATTTAAATCTAGTGACTTTTAGTTCTGGCCAGCAAGGATGATGTGAAATGCTTCTCAGCAGGCAGATTCAGCCGGATTTGTCAATCCAACCACCTGCTGCTGTCATGTGTTCTGGCTTGAGGATATCACAGTGGATATTTACTCTCCCTGTGGAATCTCATGGCAGTCTCGTCAAAGGGCATTCTTCTAATATTCCTAGATTAAACACCCACTTAGGTATGGTGTTTGAAGAACCCTCAGCTTTGAATCACTCTGATGCATGCATTTAGCCTGGCCTTTCCTTTCCCAAATACAGAAATCCTATTTGGATTAAGACACAAAGATTAGATATTTTGTTTGTTTTTTGTTGTTGTTGTTTTATCTCTGTGTATCCCAGCGCAGAAATCACTAACATACTACCTCGAGCACATCTGGTGTACTACTGAGGCAGCAGGTGCCATGTGAAGAGCAAGAGTTTTGGAGGCAGCCTAACCTGAACTTGAGTTCCTACAAGTCCACCTGGTAGTGTGTCATCTTGGGCAACTTACTTAACCTCTCTGACCAAAATGGGAGATAATACCTACCTCACAGGATTGTTATGAAGATTAAAGGTGATCATATATATATGTATATATACACACATATATACAGATATACACATATATATATATATAATGCCTAACATTAATTCAGCTTCATAATAAATGCTCAATAAATTTTTGTTTCCTTTAAATTGCCTTTAATAGTGATTACAATCCAAATCTTTGTGTTTTGCGTTCATCATACTCTAGTGAATAGAGAAAGGATGGGACTTTACATAAGGAAAGAATAGGGGCCCCAACTAGGCTCTGAGGGTACTTCAGGGATGCAGACACTGAGACAGAACAAAAATAAAGATAAGGAAGACAAATCAGACTCTTCTGTCCCAACTGCTAAGGTTAAAATGTTTTTCTGATAATTACACTGTAACCATGGAAAACAGAAAATAACCACAAAAAATGATCAGGCCTCAAAGGAGAAGTAACCTATAAAGATTAACCAGACCTAGCAAAACATAGCTATAGATCACAGATGTCACAAGAAACAAATGTAAAACACAATGTAAAAGCGTCATGTCTCATTCCAGACCACTGACCTAACCACTGGAAGGTTCCTGATAAAGTCCTAATAAAAGGCCAGTGATTAAAAGCCCTCATTGGCAACCTGGTCAGGACCCCCTCTCACTCCTGAGAGCTTTTTCTGTATGTTTAATAAAAGCTCTGCTCACTCTCCTTTGTCCGCGAGATTCATCTTGGACTCCATGAGACAAGAACCTCGCTCTCCTTCTTCGCTAGGGAGTTTAGCCAATGACATTCCAAATACCCCTTCTGTGGAACTCTCACAGTAGCTCCATAACATGGCCATGGCAGGTCTCATTTAGCCTCCTTTCACAGACTGGGGACCCAAGGTGCAAAAAGGTGTGGTAATTTTCCCGAAGCCTCAAAAATGTGAGTAGGGAGCCCAGACTGGAACCTGGATCATCTAAATCCAGCTTTTTCCCCCCAGCTTTATCATTGCCATTTGATTTTGTTCAACACACTCTTCATTATTTAGTGAAAACCTCTAGGTAGTCTCCATCCTTGGCAGACTCAGAAGAGAGTCATGAGCATACAGCGGGGAGAACCACACACTGTCAGAGACGTGTCCACTCTGGCCCATGTCTGTCCCCCTGCCAGTGTAGCCAAGGATCCTACTGGGGGAGGACATGGCTGCCTTCCATTCCATCAACTTCAAAAGGCTGGGGCAGTAGGGCCAGAAAGGACTGCAAAGGACAAGTGGTGGCCTAAAGCCAAGGTTAAGATGTGATGAGTTCAATGTTGACATTTTGAGGTTGAAGAGACAATAGGACGGCTGGCTTGTTCTCTTGCCCACACTGCCCTCATTCAAAGGGTTTGCTCTAACACACAGTCCTCTCAGCTGCCCTGGGGGGCACAGGGCAGAGCCACTATCTGGTTGGCAATCAGACTTGTACCCCAGACTCCCAAAACTTAATTCTCGTCTATGTGGTCCCCAAAAAGCTGCTTTGTGTTTTGGTATAAAAAAGTTTGTTAATCATTCTTCAAATTTTCTTATCTCACTTGACCCTCTCAATCACACTGGATTGTAGACAAAATGCGCATTCTTTTTTTAAGGAGTCTAAGGTTCAGACAATGCTAGCTGGTAAGAGGGGGGACCAGGAGGGGAAACCAGGCCACTTAACTCCTCGTCCTGAATTCTTTAAACCACCTCAGCATCCCATATCGTAGCCATGGGAACCCAGTCTCTCTCCCTCATATTCTCCTACTATGAAGCATACAGGGAAGTCTGTAAACATTTGATGAATGGATGAATAACAAAGGGACAACGAGGAGCTACATGTTCCAGTTTTCTATTCATTCTGCCTCTCTTGTACCGTGAATGAAATTCCCAGAAAATTCAGCTGAACTAATCAACTCATTATTGTCCTGTTGTGCCAGTTTGTTGTGTTGCCACAAGCCAAAGCAGTAACTGATCAAGGTCAAAGCACTTAGAACACTCCTGAGAAAAAGTTGCTCAGGGAAGATTGCATGAAACAATCCAAAAGAGCCCCCCCCCAAAAAAAAACCCTACAAAGTTAAAAACCACAAAATCAATGCACCCCATTGTTGCTGGGTAGGCACTTCCAGTTTATCTCTGCTGCTGACCTATGAAAATTGTAAATGTGATTTTAGAGCATGAATGTAGTAAAACCATGTGGTCAGCTCAGAAATCAGACTCATCAGGTCTGAAAAGTTGGAACATGAAAGCATTCAAGAAGGTGAATTAGAGGAGGCCTGAGAAAGCAAATGACAAAGTGAGAGAGACAGAGAAAACTGATTCGGGCAGACTCCAACAATGCCAAATAGTGAAACAATGTCTGTGTTAATATGTCTGTCCAAACTCAGCAAAAAACCCTCAAATCAAGTAGAATTCTTTTGACTCCTTCAACTAATTCTTTTCATATTATCATTGTTCATAAGAGATTAATTATTCAGGTGGCCAGGGCGCCTGGGTGGCTCAGCTGGTTGAGCCTTCAGCTCAGGTCATGATCCCAGTGTCGTGGGATCAAGCCTGCATCGGGCTCCCTGCTCGGCGGGAAGCCTGCATCTCCCTCTCCCCACTCCCCCTGCTTGTGCGTTCTGACAAATAAATAAATAAAGTCTTTAATTATTCATGTGGTCGAGGCACTCCTATGTCAAAACACTCTTGATTACTTAGAAGATTCCTAACAGGCTGGGTCTCCACAAGTAGAATGTTGGCCACTCAAGTACTATTTATGATGCTACTTATTCCAATGTGGCAAGACAGCCTTTCAAAACTAGACCTATCTGTTATCTGATCACATTTCTGTTGCAGATTTAATCTCAGTTCAGGAACAATGAGGGGCAAAACATTTTATACTAAAGTTAAAGACATCTACACAACGTGAGGGCAAGAAGTGTGCAGAATGTTTGGGAACTTGGTTTGAGTTCTAGGAGAAGTCTCTTACATTTCTGGTCTTTAGTGAAGGAGATCTCAATCTTTGTATTCATCCCCGTGAAGTGGTAAGTATGGTGGATCATGCTCTTTGACATTCTTCTCCTAAGCCTCAAATCAATACATTATACATCCATGGAAACAGAAAAGTCTTGCAATAGGGAAGCCTAAAACAAACGGGTAAGGGACGACAAAATTCCTTAAGAATGCCAAGACACACACATACACACACACACATACACACACACAATATGCCAAGAGAAAATGTATGTTTTCATTGGTTGGTTGGTGGGAGGACAGGTAGGAATCTGTGCTTATGAGAAACCTTAAAACAGGGCTTCTCAACCAAGGACACCATCTCCAGAGGCCATTTTGGATATTTGTAGAGCTTATTTTATTGTCTACACGGTTAGAAGATGGGGTGCTTGGATGGCACAGTCGGTTAAGCATGGGACTCTTGGCTTCAGCTCAGGTCATGATCTCAGGGTTGTGGGACTGAGCCCCACGTCAGGCTCATGCTAAGGGCGGAGTCTGCTGGGGATTCTTTCTCCCTCGCCCTCTGCCCCTCCCCTTCCACGCATGCTCTAAAATAAATCTTATAAAAAACAAATGGTCAGAAGATGCTAAAGACATTTAGTGGATGTGGTTCAGGGATGGCAGATGTCCTGAAGTAAGCAGGTTGGTGCCACAGTGCAAAGAAATAGTCTACATTCTGTATAATTTGTCCAGTGTCTTGCCCTAAATCCATGGAGGTAAAAAACCTATTTATAGGGATGCCTGGGTGGCTCAGTTGGTTAAGTGACTGCCTTCGGCTCAGGTCATGATCCTGGAGTCCCGGGATCGAGTCCTGCATCGGGCTCCCTGCTCAGCAGGGAGTCTGCTTCTCCCTCTGACCCTCCCCCCTCTCATGTGCACGCACGCTCTCTCTCTCAAATAAAATCTTTAAAAAAAAAAACCTATTTATAACTGTCTAAATCTTATGCATAGGCTTTAGATTTAATTTTAGCACTATTGTAATGCATTTGGGAGATTTGCAGGGGTGGGGGCAGTGCTGCACAGATTGCCACTATGGGGGAAATTGAGGGAACATTTTGCACTATCTTGTTCCAAACTTTACCAAGAGTTGTTCATTGTTTTCAAAAATCATGTTACTAACATAATGTCACTGACTTGAGTGAGCCATCAGTAAACCACCTCTGAATGTGTAGCTATACCCATCATCAGGATTTCTCAAGTCTGACTCCTTCAATGTGTCCTCTTATGCAGAAATGTCAAAGCATTTACTTACTGAAATACAGATTTTCCTATAAATCACTATTCTTTCATTTGTCCCTTATAATTGAAGTTATGTATAGTTTATATCATCTATAAAACACATTGAAGAAGAGTAAAGGTAGTGTTGCAGATGATTGTTTATAAAAACCATTTTGATTTTATATCTCCATCATTTCTTCCACATTTATTACTTGGCATGATGGAGCTAGGAAATTCTATGGATGCTAACATTAATTAGTGGGTGAAAATTTAATAAGAAACAGCATATTTGCATAGTCAGAGAGTATCTCTTCATAAATCGTTCACTAATTGCAAAGAGAAAAATAGTACTTTATGGAGGAGAAGCCTGGCAAACACTTTAGTCAAATGATCAAGGTTTCAAAAATTATTCTATATAATATTTACATGTGTGTATATATATGGGGAGAGAGAGATGTAGGGAAGGAGAAAAGGGAGCAAGCAAAAGAAAACTGAAATGAAAGCCTGAAAAATCTGGAGTAGCAATTTTTAAATTATCTGACTGCTTCATGTGTAAGTCTTTGGGGGATTTGTTATATAAATACTGTTAATTTTCCATTTCATGGATGTATACAGACCCATGGACATATCTACAAATAGTAACAGTGGGAGGAAGTGATATTGATAAAGAAAGAACAATACAAATTGAATAGGAGTCATGATTTTTAAAACAACGGTGGTTGTGGACATATAACAAATATATCTTTATCCTGGTTTAAAAACTTATGAAGTGAGATGTGAATATAAGAGAAACTGATAGACTTTTTATGTCAAACAAAACCAAATCCAACACCTCCCTCTAACCCTATCCCAATGTATGGATTCTCCCAGCATTCACAGATGGCAGCTTTTGCACACATTGCCAAATTCCAATCCATAGTTTTCTCTGAGAAGCCAGGCATTAGAACATGTTCCGTCCCCATGATCATGCTCCCAAGTACAAAATGTTAAGTAAATGATTAACCTACCAAAGAATTTTTTAGAAAGATAGGCGGACTAAGGACTTCAAAGGTTTCAAAATCTTTCATGAGACCCTGAACCTGCCCATGTCGTGCAAAGAGGAATATGAGGTAGGGCATTGTCCCAAGAGCACAGGTACCATTGAGCAGCCAGGCTTTCCATCCCAGGAGTGGAGGGTCCCAGGGCAGCCCCGAAAGCAGGAAAGGGTTTTCTCCTTTGCAAACAGCTGTCTTTTTCCTGGCAAACAAGCCAGGTGCCAGAAACTTTACCCAGTTGGGAGGGAAAGAGAGGCGACAAAGCAGAAGGGGAAGGAGGACGAAGGAAGAAAATGGTATCATTAGAAAAAGAGAAAGATGGTGTCAAATGATTACATAAGAAATAATTTCAGACAAGTTAGATATTTTTCCAAAGCATTTAAAGCCTCTCAAGTTCTTACAAGGCATAAACCTGCATGGACATATTTTCCGGCACTGAGGTTTCTCATCCAAGCGCAGAAAAACAAAAAAGAGATCTCGCACTCAGAAGTCACAAAAGTACGCACACTTATGTGAGCCCTCTTGCTGGTTGGGTTTAAAGAAACTGCTCTTACAAGTTAGCACCAACCCCAGGGACCCCTGGCCAGCATGCTGCCCAGGGCTTATGTCATTTTGTGCTTTGTTCCACCTGTTTCTTTCTATGGTCTGTCACACACTCCTCTCCCTTTCACCTGAACGATGGATATACCTCTCCCAAGGCCGTTAGTTAAATCTTATTTTATCTTGCTGCTACCAGGAAAAAACAAAGTCATTTGGGGTCATCTCTTCAAGGCTGAGAAGCCTGAGCCACCCACCTGCTCCTGCTCATCAAAATTAAATCTGCCAAGTGCTGAGTTGCTTGAAAATGTCCTGTTAAGTCATTTAAAGATGTAGCTCTTCATATAGCTGGCAAAGCATAACCTTCATTTGAGACATACACCTTGCCACAAAATGTTTTCCTTACTAAAATATAAGCTTCCATCTGAAAATATTATCAACATTTCATATTCATCTTTCTCATTTCATTACCACACAGAACACTCTTTCATGTAACCAACCATGTAATCTTGCTCACAGTAACGGATTTTTTAAACGAATAATTAACAACACTGTATTAGTTTCATATGTACAACGCAGTGATATACTTGTATATGTTGCAAAATGATCACCACAGTAATTCCAATTAACACCCATCACCATACATACAAGTTTTTTTCTTGTAATGAGAGCTTTCAAGATCCACTCACCCAGCCACTTCCAAATACGCGATACAGTATTAACTATAGACACCATGCCGAACATTATATCCCCTGTGACATTAATTTTGTAACTGAAAGCTAGTACCTTTTGACCTCCCACCCCTGCCTCAGGCAACCACCAGTCTGTCCTCTATATCCGTGAGTCGTTTCTTATCGTTCATTTGCTTAGATTCCACATATGTTATCATACAGCATCTTTTTCTGTCTGACATGTTTTGCTTAGCATAATGCCCTCAAGATCCAACCATGTCCTCAAAAATGGCAACATTTCATTCTTTTTTATGGATGAATATTCCACTGTATATATTCATAGTCCATATTTTCTTCATTCATCCATCAGTGGACACTAAGGTTTTTTCCATGTCTTGGCTATTGTAATTAATGCAGCAATGAACAAGGGGGGTGTGTGTGTATCTTTTTGAATTATTGCTTTCATTTCCTTTGGATAAATACCCAGGAGTAGAATTGCTAAATCATAGGGTAGTTCTATATTTAACTGTTTGAGGAACCTCCGTACATACTGTTTTCCACAGTGGCTGCACCAGTTTGCATTCCCACCAACATTTGCACAAGGGTTCCCTTTCCTCCATATCCTAACAACTGTTACTTTTTTGTCTTTTTGGAAATAGTCATCCTAACAGGCGTGAGGTGATATCTAACTGTAGTTTTGATTTGTATTTCCCAGATGATGAGCCCTTTTCATGTGCCCATAGGCCATCTGTTAGTTTTCTTTGGAAAAATGTCTGTTCGGATCCTCTGCCTATTTTTTAATCAGATTAGGGGGTTGCCATTGAGTTATCGGAGTTCTTTATGTTTTATATTTATGTTAATCCCTTACCAGATAGGTCATTTGCAAATATTTTCTCCCCTTCCACCAGTTGCCTTTTCATTTTGTTGGTTTCCTTTATTATGATGCAGCTTTTTAGTTTGAAGAGAGTCCCACTTACTTTTGCTTTTGGTGTCAAATCCAAAAAACCATTGCCAAGGCCAATGTCAGGGAGGATACTATCTAGCTTTTCTTCTAGGAGTTTTATGGTTTCAGGTTTTACATTCAAGTCTTTTATCCATCTGGAGTTAATTTTTTGCGTATGGTGTAAGGTAGGGTCCAGTTTAATTCTTTCGCATGTGGTTATCCAGTTTTCCCAACGCCATTTATTGAAGAAATTGTTTTTCTCCATTGTATATTCTTAGCTCCTTTGTCATAAGTTGATTGATCATATATGCACGGGTGTATTTCCAGGCTCTCTATTCTGTTCCATTGATCTCCGTGTCTGTTTTTATGCCAATACCATGCTGTTTTGATTGCTATTGCTTTGTAATATAGTTTGAAATTAGGGATCATGATCCCTCCACCTTTGTTCTTTCTCAAGATGATTTTAGCTATTGGTGGCCTTTTTACACTTCCATACAAATTTTAGGTTTGTTCTATTTTAATTTAAATTCAATTAACATAGTATACTATTTGTTTCAGAGGTAGAGTTCAGTGACTCATCATGTTTGTTCTATTTCTATGAAAAATGCCTTTGGAATTTTGATGGAGATTACATGACTCTGTAGATTGCTTTGGGCAGTATGGACATTTAAACAATATTAGTTCCTGGGCGCCTGGGTGGCTCAGTTGGTTGGGCGACTGCCTTCAGCTCAGGTCATGATCCTGGAGTCCCGGGATCGAGTCCCACATCAGGCTCCCTGCTCAGCAGGGAGTCTGCTTTTTCCTCTGACCCTCTTCCCTCTCGTGCTCTCTCTCATTCTCTCAAATAAATAAAATCTTAAAAAAAATAAAAACAATATTAGTTCCTCCAATCCATGAGCATAAAATATCTTTCCATTTATTTGGGCCATCTTCAGTTTTTTTCATCAGTTTTCAGTGTACACGTCTTTACCTCCTTGGTTAAGCTTGTTCCTAGGTATTTTGTTCTTGATGCATTTGTAAATGAGATTATTTTCTTAATTTCCCCAAGTTTGTTTTTAGTGTACAGAAACAAGTTTTTATATGTTGATTTTGTATCCTACACCTTTACTGAATTCATTTATTAGTTCTAACAATTTTTTGATGGAGAATATTTTCCGTATCAAATGTTATTTGCAATTTGTGACAGTTATTTCTTCCTTTCCTATTTGAATGCCTTTTCTTTCTCCTTCTTGCCTAATGGTTCTGGTTAGGACTTCTAACACTACATTGACTATAATTGACAAGAATGTGCATCCTTGCCTTATTCCTGATCTTAGAGGTAAAGCTTTCAGCTTTTCACCATTGAGTATGATTAGCTGTGGGCTCTTTGTATATGACCTTTATTATGCTGAGGTGCATCCCTCTATACCCCCTTCATTGGGTTTTCATCATAAGTGGATGAGGTTTCGTCCAATGCTTTTTCTGTAGCTATTGAGATTATATGAAATTTATCCTTCATTTTGTGTTGAATCATCTTTCCATCCCTGGAATAAATCCCACTTAATCATGGTATATGATTCTTTTAATGGATTGTTGAATCCAGTTTGCTAATATTACATTGAGGATTTTTGCAACTATGTTCATCAGAGACTGGCCTGTACTTTCCTTTTCTTGTAGTGTCCTTGATTCTGTCATCACAGTAATGCTGACCCCATAAAATGATTTGAGGTGTTCCTTTCTCTTCTATTTCTTGGAAGAGTTTGAGATGGATTGGTGTCAATTCTGCTTTGAATATTTGGTTGAGTTCACCAGTGATACCATCTGGTCCTGGACTTCTGTTTAAAGAATTTTGATTACTGATTTAATTTCCTTACTAGTAATCAGTCTATTAGACTTTCTACTTCATGATTCACATTAGGTATATTGTATGTTTTCAGGGATTTATCGGTTTCTTCCAGGTCGTCAAATGTGTTGGTGCCTAATTCTTCATAGTAGTCTCTTATGACCTTTGGTGTGGTAGTGTTGTGACATTGCTTTCATTTGTGATTTAAGTCCTCTCCTTTTCCTGGTGAGTCTAGTTAAAACTTTGTCAGTTTTGTTTAACTTTTCAAAGACCCAGCTCTTAGTTTCATTAATCTTTTCTATTGTCTTTTTAGTCTCCATTTATTTCTGCTCTGACCTTTGTTATTTCCTTCCCACAGTAAAGGATGTTTTAAAGTTAGCAGATACTTGCACCTACAATATAGTGTTTCTACCTTTCCTGTCAGCAAGCAGCTGAGATTACCAGAATTTGCATGTTAATAGTTTCAGTCCAAGAACTAGGCTATTAATCTCTACATCATATTATTGACACAACATTCATTTTACTCTTTCATTGAGAACAGCTGACTCGCTAGTGTCTTCTCTGGGCATCTACGTCTAGTCCACTTGCCTTAAAGATCCATACTCCTCTCTGTCCAATAATCTAGGTCATAATAATATACTATAATCTAACTCCTGAACAAATGCCAAAGTGTGCCCATACCAGACAGTGACTGCTAAAGCTTTTATCACATTCTTCAGAATGAATTCCAAAAAATCATCTCATGAAATAAGCTATTATATATATAACATTATTACATAATATAACATTATTTACAAAGTTTCTTAAAGAAACTTTGCAAGTTTCCTGCTCACTGTGGCCCTTTGCCGTGTACACACAGCATCTCAGCTCAGTGAGAAGGGACACAGGCCCCCACTGTGCGTCCTCTGGATTCAGACTAGATGGATAAAGACAAGACACTTTCTTTTGGCATCGGTTTCCTCATGTGAAATTAGGGAGCTCGCTATATGATCCTTTAATTCCCTTGTAGGGCTAAATCCTATGTCCCCCTGACTCAGTGAAGCCACCTAGATAATGGTCAACCCAGCTCACATTCTTATAGGCTCTGCAGCTTCCAGAACCCTCTCATATAACCTAGCTCACAGAAGTTTCATAACAGCCCCATAAGGCAGATAGCATTGGCATTTTTATTCTCACTTTGCTAATATTAACACTGAGCCTCAGTTAGTGATTTGCCCAAGGTATCACAGCCAGGAATAATCAGGACCTTGACTCAAACCCCAACTCGGAATTTTCAATTCCCACCTTGGTTCCTTTCTACTACACAACATTCCTCACAGGGATACCTGGCTGGCTTCATTGGTAGAGCATGCGATTCTTCATCTTGGGGTCGGGAGTTTGAACACCACATTGGGTGTAGAGATTACTTAAAAAATTAAAGATTACTTAAAAAATAATATTGCTCACAAAGTTTCAATAAACCACCCCTAAATCAATTGTACAGGAAATTCTTGTTCTTTACCACATGCTTCCACGTAAATTAATCTGGATAGTATCACATTCAGGTGTCATCACTCAGATTTTTGTCCTGGGCAGTTACTATTTCCTTAGGAAATTTGACAGTCCAAAACTAACATTTTTGTGTGGACAAACACTGCAACATCCAAGATTCTGTACTGAGCACTTTATTGGCCCAAAGATTATCCTCTCCAGGGACCAGTCTTGGTGAAATGATGGAATGCACTTAAACAAGCTATATCAGAAGGTAGAAAGTTCAGGGAAAAGGTAGAGGGTCCCTGAGAACTTCCCCCTGGGAGGAGCAGAGAAGGTATATTGGTTTCCTGGCACTAACAAATCACCACAAACTCAGTGGCTTAAAGTAGCAGGAATTTAATCTCTCACAGTTCTGGAGACCAAAAGGCCAAAATTGGCATCAGCAGGCCCATGCTCCCTCTGAAGCTTCTAGAGGAGGATCTTCCTTGTCCATTCAAGCTCCTGGAATTTCCTGGTTTGTGGCAACATAACTGCAACCTCCACCTTCATCTTCACATTGTCTCTTCCCTTGGGTTCCTAGGTCCTCTCCTCTTTTTAGGAGGACACTAGTTGTTGGATTTAGGGTCCACTCTAAATAGAAGATGATTTCATTTCATATCCAACACCTGTCAAGAGCCTACTAAGATTTTAAAATCAGCAATGGAGAGGAAAGCCATCCAAAGAGGATTCAGGAGCAAAGATATAAAGCAGGCAAGTCCCAGGCACCTAGGACATGAGAAGCGCCCCAGGGGAGCTATAAGAAAGTTAGGATTATATAATGGTCTGCTCAGGCTGCATAACAAAAGGTCACAAAAGGTCACAGACGACTGACTTAAACATTTATTTTCTCAGAGTTCTGGAGGCTAGAATTCCAAGATTAAGGTGCCATCGAGGTTGATTTCTAGTGAGACCTCTCTTCCTGGCTTGCAGATGGCCACTTTCTCACCATGTCCTTATGTGGCCTTTCTTCTGTGTGGACACACAGAAAGAGCAAGCTCTCTGGTGTTTCTTCCTCTTCTCATAAGGATGTGAATCCTATAGGTTTCAGGCCCCACCCTTAATGACCTCATTTAACCTTAATTATCTTCCTAAAGTCTCCAAAAACCATTGCATTAAACCCCTAACAGGGTTAGGGCTTTAATATATGAAACTGGGGGGACATAATTCAGTCCATAACAAACTATTTGGGGCCAAATCAAGAGATGTCAAGATAACTAACTAGTCCAAGGAGTTTGACCTCTGTTCTGTCAATGGTAGGAAGATATTAGAAATCTTGAAAATGGTTATGAAAATGTTTTCAAGGGAAGCACCATCCTTTTCATTTTCCTGGTCTATAAAACAAGAGCTATTTTCCAGAAGCCCTTCCAGAATAATATGCTGTGATTACTGACATTTTAGAAGATTAGTCACCTAGAATTTTTTGCTCTCTGATATACAGCCTATGAAGCAATTATGTCACCAAAAGATAGATAATTCTTAAGGACCATTGTTCTTTATTCTAAAAGGATTAATGATCATGTACAGCAACTTCTACCAAGAGCACCAGGATTCTGCTAGTTCTTAGTTCCAACAAACAGACATTAAGACAAAATAAGATGTAAGATTTAAAAAAATAATAATTCTGGTAGGGTTAGCTTGTACCACAAGGAATATCTGCAACCATTTTTCCAAAGCCTTACTCATCCAGTTTCTAAAAGAAATTCTGGTCTTTTAAAACTCCCTGCTCAGTAAAATGTAAAATAAGCAGCAGTGAATCTCTGAGAAAAAGGGCTAGCAGGATACTTCTGAAATTATTCATTTCTCACTCTTTCATATCACCCATGAGGAAACTGAAGCTCAGAGATGTGCAGTGGTTGGCCTGAGATCCCACAGCTACTTAGTAGAAAATCTTGCCTGACACAGATAAGAAATAAGTTTCAGAAGTCTTGACCGGTGAAAAATTGAAACTACTTTAAAACTGAATCAACATTGTGTAATATTTGATATGTCCCAGCCACCATTTGAAGTTGACGTTTCTCAGACATTAATGTGCATGGGAGGCACCTGGGGAGCTTGTTAGAATGAAGATTCTGAGTCCTTAGGTCTGGCGTGGGGCCTGAGAGCCTGCATTTCTAACCAGCCCCCAGGTATTGCAGATCATGCTTGTCTGAAGACTACACTTTGAGTAGCAGGGTTCTAAGTGCTTTGCAATATTAATTCTTTTATTCTCCAAAAAATAACCCTGTTACTATTACAGATCCAGATACTGTATAAGTACTGTTACTATCACAATTTTTCGAGCAGAGGAAATTAAGCCACAGTTAAAATGAATTGTCTAAGGTCACACAATTAGAAATGGCCAGAGCCAGGATTTGCACCCAGATAGCCAAACTCTAGCCTGTGCTCTTAACTGCTACCTTACCCTTAGGTTTCTAAAAGCAATTCAAGATAATCTCTCTGCTTACACATGTCAGCTTTCAAGCTGAGTCATTAAGACTATATTTTAAATATGTAGCCATTAAAATAATTATGAAAACTGTGAAAGAAAAAGAGATGAAAAAGCTCATAGGATGTTAAGTAAAAATAGCAGAATACAAATACATCAAACTAGGCCAGGCTCTCTGATTACCAGGCTCCATCACTTGAGCAGGAACAAGACAGCTCATTACACAATAGCAGGACAGGTTTTCCTTCTTTTTCTTCCCTCTTCTGGAAACCATCCCACGAGAAATTGCACTCTTGCTCTTACCCCCAAAACAAACACTTAAGAAAGTGGGTCTTGATGGAACAAAGCCTTGAGAGAGAACAAGGGCAGTATGTGGGAGGAAACCAGCCTACAGCCCCCAGTATCCATGGCTTTCATTCATTCAACACACTGAAAACATGTGCTACCTAACGTACCAGGTACTGGGATGCCTTCATGAAGATTACACTCTGGTGGGAGAAGCAGACAATTTAAAAAAAATGAGAAAAAGCCTAGTATACAGTCTTACTGAATAAGTGTTATGGAAAAATATGGAAAAAAGCATATTGTTTTACTGTACTTTGCTTTATTATATTTCACAAATATTACCTTTTTATTTTCTTACAAACTGAAGGTTCGTGGTAACCCTGCGTCAAGCAAGTCTTTTGGCACCATTTTTCCAACAGCATCTTATCACTTTGTGTCCCTGTGTCATTTTGGTAACTCTCACAATATTTCAAACTTTTTCATTATTATTTGTTATGGTGAGCAATGATCAGCAACTACAACTCACTGAAAGCTCAGATAATGGTTAGCATTTTTTTTTAGCAATAAAGTACTTTTAATTAAGGTATGTACTTTTTTTTTTACCCACATCATGCTCTTGCACACTTAACAGACTACTGCATAATATAAACAGAACTTTTACACTCACGGGAAACCAAAAATTCATCTGACTTCCTGTATTGCAATATTTGCCTTATTGCAGTGGTCTGGAACCAAACCCGCAGTTTCTCCAGGGTATACCTATCACAGAGCAGAGGGATCAGGAGTGCTGGGGGCAGACAGCATGATTGCAATGGTAACTGGAGTCATCCGGAAGAAAGCAACTTGAAATGAGAGGTACACACATATCTATGGATGAACATTCTAGGCAGATGGAACACCAGGCGCAAAGGTCCGAAAATGGAAACACATCTGTAATGTTTCAGGGAAAGCAGGAGACACTGCACCTACAGTGAAAGAGGAACAAGAGACTAAGTAGGGAAAGGGGCAGATCTTGCAGAGCCTTACAGGCCTTGATAAGGATTTTGGCTTTTACCCCGAGGGAAAGAGGGAGTTACTGAGGGTTTGGGCAAAGAAGTGACATGATCTCACTGATGTACTGAAGAACACAGCTGGCTGTTGCAGGAAGACCAGGATAGAAGTCTGGAAATGGGTTAAAAGGCAACTGCAAGCATCATGTAAGGGATGTTGGTGGTTCCAACTAAAGTAGTAACAATGAGGTGGTGAGAAGTGGTAGTAAGATTCTGGATATCATGATTTCTTGAAGGGTTAGATGTAGACTATGAGGGAAAGAGAGGAGTTGGGGGTGTTTCCTGCACTTGGAAGAATGAAGTTGTCCTTAGCTGATATGCAAAAGACTCCAAGGGAAGTTAACCTGGAGATACAGAGTGGGGCTTCAGACATGTGAAGGCAGAAATGCAGAGACACAGAATAGACAGTTGGCTACAGGAGTCTGGAATCAGGGACAGATGTGGACTGGAGATGTACATGGGACCGCTGTTAACATATAAACCATGAAACCAGATGAGATTTCCAAGGGAGTAAGTCAAGAAAAACAAGAGATCTAAGATCCGAGACCTGAGCCCTAGATGTGTTCATGAAAAGAGATGGAAGTAGCAAGGATCCCAGAAGAAGTAGCCAGTAAGGTAGGAGGAAAACCAGGAAACTGGGACATCATGGAAGTCAAGAGAAGTGTTTGCTAAAAGAGATGGGGGATCAACAGTGTTGAGTCTGCTGAAAGGTCAAGTAAGGCAAAGACAGGACTGAGCTTTGGCTTTAGGAAGGCAGAGGCCATGGGCAACTTCACAAGCAGTTTCAGGGAAGTAAGGAGAGGAATTTTTTTACCCTCAGCAAGGACAGAAAACCTCAATGATTTAAAAAAAAAAAAAAAAAGGAAAGCAGTACAGTGCCTGGCACTAAAGCTTTAAGGAGGGAAGGAGAAAGAAGTGACAGTGCCTTGGCATTTAAGGGACAGACTTGTGTGTAAGCCAAGAAGAGATGTTCTGTGTGTGTGTATAAACCTTCATTTTCTCATGACTCAACAGCTTACGCTGCTAATTTACTGACTCTTTGTTCTCTCTTCAACTCTGCCCTGAATAAGCTTAATCTTTTAAGTGGAAGAAAAAAATAAATAAAAGGTCACCTACCAGCAATTAAGCCATCACTCCTATGAAGCCTGGACTTAATTCATTACATAAAAGGGATACTTGCAATGTTCTTCTTCAACTGGAGATACACTGCTCCAGCAATGGATTTTTGCTTTTGATATTGTTGCCACACCTCTGGAACAACAATATTGGGAAACGCATGCCGTCCTTTTTTAGTATTCCATCCAAAGAGGCCAGACTTCTACGTTCAAGGCCAAGCTTGCTCTTTCCATCATCACACACCCCGTCTCCCGTAAAATCATCTCCTGTCACCAGTATTCCTGCCAAGTTACCCATTTAGAACTGTCTCTTTTTCACACAAAGCCATATGTGGAATGCAGAAGAAATGATATACTTAAACCCATCAGAATTTCTTTACTTCAAATATGGAAGCTCTGCCTCAAAAATTCCTGAACAGTACCTTCTACCTCATTAGCAATTTACCAGCTGCTGATTTCCCTAGTTAAACCAGAAGACAAATATACTCCTAAGACAGTACCTAAGACATTACACTGCTTACCTTCTGCTTGGTTTCACTTGATGGAAAAAACTATCAGTAACTTCTATGGCTAAAAAAGGGGGAAATTTCAGTAAAAATCTCATTATTTTAGATCCCACTATGGGGGCACCTGGGTGGCTCAGTCAGTTAAGCATCTGCCTTCAGCTCAGGTCATGATCCCAGGGTCCTGGGATCGAGTTCCGCATCGGGCTCCCTGCTCAGCGGGGAACCTGCTTCTCCCTCTGACCCTCCCCCTGCTTGTGTTCCCTCTCACGCTGCGTCTCTGTCAAATAAATAAATCTTTTAGATTCCACTATGAAAATAACAGTAATATCAACGTTGACTGAAGATTCCTTTCGTAGCATAACTGAAAAGAGGGCAAAGAAAATTAACTATCAATAGTGTTCACGGAAGATATTAAACCCACTTAAAACATCAAGTGTTTCAAAAATTATGTATTATTTAAAACAAAGCTATCTATATGCTATTAGTACAGAAAAGCAGTATATATGTTTACGTATGATGGATAGGCAGTCAAGAATTCACTAGGTCATTTCCACTGTTTTTGCTGTAATTACTGATCTGCACACACATACACCTCACCGACATTCATGCAAGTATTATACAAACAACTTACCAACCCACACATTTTATTTGCCAGTGCCCACACCCCACCAGCAAGTAGGTTTCCCAGATTAAAATAAAAATCAAATCACTGGTCCTTTCTTTTTGTCCATAATAACTCTCTCTATACTTGACTCGTAAATGGACTACTCTCCAAACTGCATTTTCATAATTATATAATTACAATTTTAGCAGTGTAAAATTAAAAGAAAAAATGTTATTCCTTGGTTGACTAAGAAGTAACCTATAAAAGATTTGCCTCTTCTCCATGCCTGTAGAACTCATCACAGAGTAAAAATAATCAGAATCTGTGCTTAATAATTATACCAAAATTCATTTACTAAACTCAAAATAAATAACATGCTTTCTTAATATTATTTTTAGATGAGTTGGATAAGTAGCCCGCAGAAAATGAAAACTGAAGGCAGCTCCTCACAAGATGTAAGTTTGAGAGGCATATATTAAGAATCTTCCCAGCCCAAGACCAGCAGATGATGAAACCTGACAGATTGGCTGGCATTTTCTCCCCCATTCTGGGTGCTTGTCTCATGCAATCTGCTCCCACAGGGCTGAGCCACTGCCTTGTTCTAAAAACATCAACCACACATACACCACCTCCGATCCTGGAAACTGAAGAACTCTACACTGCAGTAAACATTTGTTCTCTGAAGTTTTCTTAACTCAACTTTTAGGATTCAGATCTGCCACATGTTAAGGATGTACCAAATGTACAACATTCAGAAAATTTCCTCCATTGATATCCACAATAGTTCAAAAATATTTGTTCAACAATCATCTATTAAGCACCTGCTATGTGCCAGGCACTCTAGCAGCTATTGAAAATGTAAAGCTAAGTCTAAGACTGGTTCTCTCTTAAAGGAGATGGGTGTATATGTGGGGGGAAAAGTGTCACAAATAGGACACTAAGTGCAACAGGAGAAAAGAAGGCAGCATGATTCATTCTGCCTGGGAGATTGAGGAAAGCCACACTGACAAGATTCTATTTGAGCTTGGTTCATATAGATGAGCAGGAGTTCACTGAGGAAGGACAGAAAGAGTTCCAGACACAGCAAAGCTCGGAGACCTATTTGGGAATGTGAAAACCTAGAATGACAAGGGGAAGGGCACAGAGGAGATAAAGCTGGTATGACAGGGCGCCTGGGTGGCTCAGTCGTTAAGCGTCTGCCTTCAGCTCAGGTCATGATCCCAGGGTCCTGGGATCGAGTCCCACATCGGGCTCCCTGCTCAGCGGGAAGCCTGTTTCTCCCTCTCCCACTCCCCCTGTGTTCCTGCTCTCGCTGTGTCTGTCAAATAAATGAATAAAATCTTTAAAAAAAAAAAAGCTGGTATGACAGGTTGGGCAGGACAGGTTTTGAATATCATGCTTTTATTTTATTCTGAAACAGTAAGGAACATGAATGCATTTTAAGCAAGAACAATTCACTCAAATTATATGAAGATAACTGTGGCAGTTTGAAGGATGAACTGAAACAGGATGAGGAAGTCGGGACTAGAAGAGGAACAGTGTCAGAGCAAAGGAAGAGGAAGACGCAAGAGCTCGGAACAGGACTCAGGGATCCTTGGAGATCGGAGTAAAGCAGGAGGAACATGGGGCGGATCCAATGGTCCTAGTGACAATGACAGATGAGACAGACTTTCATGACCCAAAAGCAGAATTGCAGGAGGAGGAGAAAGTCCGGATGAAGAAATGAGTTCAGCACTGGCGACTAGGCGGGTTGTCTAAAAGTGCAGGAGGAGTGGGGTGCGGTGGGGGCCACGCAACTCTAAGGCCAAGAGTCATCAATGCTGAAGTTAAAGTCAGCCAGTACGAAAACAAGAGACAAAAGCAGGAGAGAAATGGATGCCCAAAAGTCAACGGATTTGATGGAATAACCTAGATGTGGAGAGGTCATGGCAACACGTATGGAAGAGCACAATCCAACTGGATGGCGTGTACATCAGGAGTGGATGTTTTCAGCTGCTTAACTAGAAAGCCATTCTCAAACATCTTCTTCCCAAAGCTAGACACCCATTTTCCCAGTTGTTTGGTTGTTTATTCAGAGGTGGCAACACAAGGATACAGGAACTGCGTTGGGAGCCAGTGGGAAAACTCTCACTTCTCTGATAAAAGGAAAAGACATAGCTGGTCTGCCTTGAATGAGGAAACAGATGCCTACAGGTTCTTGGAGCTAGCTTGTCACCATGAGAGGACACAATGCCAATACATTAATGATGAGGAGGGAAAAATTAGGGAGCCCCACTGTCCAGCTCTGGGATATAGGGAACTTGTAGGCAGAGACCAAAGAAAAGCAGTATCGTCAGGGGAAAAGCAGGCCTCAAATGGGTCAAAGAAGAAAGAAGAGGGAAATGTATTCTAAGGGAAGGTTGAGGATCAGAATTGGGCCCTGCTGCTTCCCCAGGAGCCAGCACCCACCACACATTTGCTGAATCAATAAATATTGAGTGGATAGCTTAGTGGAAGGGTATGATGGAAAGCCGGCAAAGCAAGGTGGCCTCCATAAAAGCAAAGAGATGAGCAGACTGGGGATATGGTAGGCTGGTCAATTAGACCAGTTTGTCCCTTGGACAGAGGTTTCTGATCACAGCGAGGAGGGAAGAAGGTCCCGGCTGAAGGTGAGGAGGGGAAAGCAGGCTAATTGTGCCCTCTGTGGTTTCAGGTTCCAGATTCCAGAGAAAGACAGGAGTACAGCTTGGAGAGAAAACCATCTGAGCCAAAATACTGACCTGGGCACTTTTTTGCAGGTCCACTGGCAGAGGCAGTTCTGAAGGCCTTATGTTTGGGAGCTCTACATCCTTAAGACTGTGAAAGAACAGGCTCATCCTCTAAAGCTCATGGCAAAACTCCATGCAGGGATTCTTTAGGGGACACAAGTCATCTTGTAAAGCAATGTTTACTCAGTCCGACTCAGGGGAGAACCATGCATTCCCCAGAATCTTTGCTCATCGGATTATTCGGCATTGGCTATTTGACAATGTAGGAGGCCCAGTGCCTGACGATGGCTACATTTCATCTCAAGGACCAGTTCCAATGGTAGGGAGGTGGGCACTGGACAAGACAGAACTAGCTTGCTGCAGGCTTCCAGGTAAAGCAGTCTTGCAAGCTGGTACTGCTACAGCGAGCTCTCTGGGTAGAGAAAGATGGTCCGGCAGCTGGAGGAGATCTGCCATCTGAAAAGTGTTCATAGAACTTCCCACAAAACCACACAGCCGCCTAAATTCTACTGCAGCCCCATTTCCCCTTTGAATATCCCCCTTCTTACACCACTCCTTCCTGTACCTCTATCTCCCTGCACAAATTCAATAAGGAAAATAAATTAAAAAAAAATATGTGGTCTTTTTAACAAATAGCATCCAAAGGGGCACCTGGGTGGCCCAGTTGGTTAAGTGACTGACTCGATTTTTAGCTCAGGTCATGATCTTGGGGTCATAAGATTGAGCCCTGTGTCAGGTTCCGCACTGAGTGCGGAACCTGCTTGGAATTCTCCCTCTCCCTCCGCCTCTCCCCGCCCTTGCTCTCTATCTCAAACCTTAAAAAAAAAAAAAAAAAAATCCACAGTATACGTGTGCACATGTATAAAATACATATACCAGAATCACATGGAGAAGGAAATAAAATCTTCAAGCATTGAAAGCATCTGTAGCATGTGGGCACTGCTTTATTTCCAATATCGAGATGTATTTTCTCTCATTTAAATACCTAAATGTTCCACTTAAGGAAGAATGACATTTCCAAATGTTAGTTTCCTACATGTAATTCCAAGAGAGTCTTACCAAATTACTGGAGAAGGTAATCTAATTTTTAATAGCCCAAGTATATACTCCAGTTACAACTGCATTTAACATTTTGATCCACGTTAGTAGGCCTCCACACACACGTCCCAGTGGAGATGACACCCTAACAAAGTACAGCGCCACCTATTGGCCACACGCTAAGAATAATCTTATGGTCCAATACAGTAGGTTCAGGCTGACAGGCTGTATGGCTTTGAGTCACATAATTTATTTATTAACTGACCTTTAACATTTTTACAGATTTAATAAAGCAAAGTAGGGGTAAAAACTATAAAAAGCCAGCAAGGTATTCTGCCTCACTTCATTCTTTTAATGTTATTTCTTATATCTCTATTACAGGACATCTTGATGAATATTTGTATTCCCCTCACTGGCTAAGTACATATTTATTGGGTACCTGCACGTGTCAGACTATGTATCTGGCAAGAGGATTACAGTGGTAAACAAGACCAACCTGGCCCCTTGTCTCTTTGACGATCATAATACGGTAGACCTTTGAACATCATGGGGGTGAGGGGCACAGACACCCCTAGTCCATGCAGTCAAAAACCCATGTATAATTTTTGACTCCCCAAAAACTTAATAGCCCACTGTTGACCAGAAGCTTTACTGGTAACATAGTCAATTAACACATATTTCGTCACATTATATATATGATATACCATATTATTTAACATAGCAAAAAGAAAATCCTAAGAAAATAAATTTGCAGTACTGTACTGTATTTATCCAAAAAAAAATTGCACATAAGTGGACCTGCACAGCTCAAACCCATGTTGTTCAAGGGCCGACTGTATCTCTGGAGTCCGACACTTCTCATCACCTCCACCATGAACACCCTGTGCAAAGCCTCCTCACTGGTTCCATCTCTGCAAGCCCTTCTCAGCAGAGTAGAGAGGGAACCCTTTAAAACCTAAGTCAGATGACAAGCCTGGTCTGCTCTAAACCTTCCAAAGTTTCCATCTCATCCAGAGTAGAATCCAGAGTCCTCACTGCCGAATATGTAGACTCCCCTCTACCTCTATCCCCTGGCAATCTCCATCAGCCGGGCTAGCCCGGCTCCTCCTCAAACCTGACAAGCCTCAGGGCCTCTGTACCTGCTAGTCCCTCTGCCCGAATGCTCATCACGACTCCCTCCCCTACTCTCTCCAAGTCTGTGCTCAAATAGCCTGTCTCGGGTGTGCCTGGGTGACTCAGTCGGCTCAGCCGCTGCTTTTGACTCATGATCCCAGGGTTCTGGTATGGAGCCCCACATCCAGCTCCTTGCTCGGTGGGGAGCCTGCTTCTCCCCTGCCTGTAGCTCCCCCTGCTTGTGCTCTGTGTGTCAAATAAATAAAATCTTTAAAAAAACCAAACAAAAAAACAAACAGCCCATCTTGACCAACTGTCATAAAACCAAAGGCCCCCACCTCTCCAGTTTAACACTCCCACCATCCTCCTTACCCTGCTCTACCACTCTCCATAATACCATCATCACCATCTGAACTCCTATGTACCGGTCCCTGCCTTTTAATTTGTTGTTGTCTTTCCTAAGGAGATTTGCAAGGGCAAAAACTTTGGGGTTTTTTTTCCTGGTCTCTCCAGAGCCTAAAACGGTGTTATGGCTTCTATTGGTTAAACAGAATCTCACTCACTTTCCCTGTGTATCTTTCTCTTACTCTCCAGGACCATGGTTCCCGAGGAGAGGGAAGAAGGCCCCTATGGAAAGCCCTCACATTAATCCCCTGGTTCAGGACAAAGAAGAGCTTGTCCTACCTGTTCTGGGGCAGAGCCAGCTTCATGGGCGTATAACTCATGCAGTCACAGAGCTCCAGGCTCAGAGGGGCCTGACACTTGGTTGAAGGCTCTGTACTCACCAACTTGACATTCTTAAGAGCTTTTGAATAAGGGGACCTATGATTTCATCTTGTACTGGACTTCACAAATTATGTAGCTGGTCCTGTTTTGAGGGTTCAGGGTAAGAAATGTGTGAGTAAAATAGCTCACTGAGAACATCCACTGAAAGATGAACAGTCCTCACAGTGCCTGACCCTTTTGGTAAGTCAGAGCCACTAATTCAAGGAAAGGAGCATGGCTCCTGAGGCATATGGGATTTTCGCTCTTTTCAGTCTCGGACAGCTAAGCCCTTTCATGAGTCATGAGATTGTTCCCGGCAATTCTCTCCCAGCACCTTTCCCACCCCCATCCCCCTCTCACCAGGCACAAACTGGAATTCCCCACCACCAGGGTCAATGTCGATGAGAGTCAAGAGACGCAATAGCATGTTAACATAGATAAAATTTCAAAATTAACTACCGTGGAGCTTAGATTTAAGACAGGAGAGTTCCATTCCAGTGGGGAAAAAAAGGGATGGCTTGCGGTTTTCACTTAATACCAATGGGAGGGAAGAAAGGGTACTGAGCCCAGGAAAGAGGGAGCGCCTTACGGGTGCTGAGGGCAAAGAAGGGACTCCTCGGAAAGGTAAGGAAGGGACATAAAACCTCTTTGAAGACGTGGCAACTGATTTGTCTCAGCCCAGGAAGCCAAGAAATGGCTCCTGGTGCTGTCCTAGTCTTGGCAAGAGAAGTGAACAGGCCAAGCCAGAGCAGCGGGTGTTCCAGCTGACCCCTGCTGGCTCTCCAAGGAAGTGTCCATGTACGTGGTGCTGGCAAGCCCTCACAGGGTTTTTCCAGAAGGGTGGATCACACAAAACAAGCAAGATTCCTGAGAGTGAGGAAAACAGTAAGATGTGCTCAAGCACTCTTTCACACCTGTCTCACTTAACAGAGTAAGGACTTGGTGATCCATGCAGAAACATAAAGAGGAACAAAGCAGCTCATGTTTTTAGACAGGGGCTAGAACGAGATCATAGGCAGCAGCATCTTTTTGAGATCCTCAGGTACTGGCTAGAAGGCTGCAGTCTGCAGTCGCGGAACAGAAAAACGTGAAACTTTCAAGATGTTTGCTTTGCCTCTCAGTTTGCTTCTCTCCTCCCGCCCCGAGTAAAAGCAGTCGTGAAAAGTTGGCAGACAAAAGCCCTTTTTACATTCAAAGTAGTTATCAGTAAATTCTCTAGTCATCCCTCAAAATATTAAATGTAGAATGAAAATTAGATTTCATTTTCATTCCATCCAAAGAAATTTATCTGGACAGAATCTTGTCAAAAACTGTTTAAAGTTCCTTAAGATGGGACAAGAAAATTTATAGAACCTTATCTAGGACACAGGAATTCATTCTCATTTCCTTTCTAAAGTTTTCTATGAGGTTTTGCCTCCTTTAGGTCTAAAAAAACACAGTTTCATAAATACAAACTGAAACTGCCTCACTGTGAAACTTGAGGAAATAAAGGCATAAAGAGTTATGCTTCTAGATCAAGACCTGCTTTTAAATATATTGGGAAGAGTAACAAGTCTACAACTGTCAAAAGTCCATTGTCCATCATATGCTAGAAACTTTTGAACTTCCCTCCTTCACGAGCTGTAGTGATGGTAATTATCCTACCTGCATCCATCCCAGTTCTTCTGGGACATTCACCTAACCCCTGATCAACCCACTTGAACATATTAAGTGTCTACCAGGTACTTAACAGAAGTATCATTGAGGTTCTTGGTCTTTCACATTCATACCACGGTGAGAACACAATTAAGAACAATATGGTACAACTACTTTGAGAATTCGAATAAGGAAAAAGGCTAAGAGTTTAGTGGATGAAGACGGACTTGAATTTGTTCTTGAAGGACAGGGTAGATTCAGATGAGTAGGCGGGAAAAGAGAAAAAAAAAAAAGGAAAAATTAGTGGCAGGGGGAAAAGCGTTCAGATAAAGACCTACAGAGACAAGAACAAACAGAGGAGAGAGACGTTTGTGGCCAACTAATACTATTAACATTAAACACAGCTTACATCAAGGTGAAGCCAAACTATGCCTTCCTTCCAGTAAAAAAATAATAAAGGGAACATCTAAAAGAGCAAAGGAAGGTCTTGTGATAGGAGAGGCATGTTTTGTTAGACTGTTAGGAAGTCTCACTTTTCACACCCCTGTGAAATAGAAAGTTGGCAGGCCAGAAGCAAGATCCCCGAGTGAAAACATGATGCGATTCGGGCCTTTTAGAGCAATAGTTAACCTTGGCCCCCCCATAAGTTTGTAAAACTCCCTATGTCGAGACCACAGCAAGAGGGATGACATCAGAATCTGCTGTGGGACCCAGGGGATCCCAAAGCTGATGACACATGAGTCCTGACCACATTGTTTGTGGCAACTTACGTCAGGCTCCTCAGGATAAGTAGATTGTGATAAAGTACAAACTCATTTCTTAATGATAGTGGCTCTCAAATTTTAGGGAGCATAAGATACAGCTGGGCATTTGTCAAAACGTGCACCAGCAGGTCCCATCCCCCCAAAACGTTGATTCAGCAGATCTGACTGTGGTTTGGTAACATGCATTTTAAATAACCCCTCCCCCAGATGATTCTGATCCAGGTGATTCTAGGACTGTATTTTCTCCTGCCCTATGAACTATCTCCCAAGCAAACCCGTAAGCTTCAGATTTAGTTTTCTAAGACGTTGGCAGCTTTTGCCAGCCGACTTTGGAAGAATGTCTGAGATGCTTCTATCTTGGTCATGATTGTCTTTCCCCTAGAAGCATTCAACGTTCATACCAAAAAGGGAAAATTTGAGAGATGCTATTATAAACTGAATATTTCCCCCAAAATTTCATATGTTGACATCCTAATCCCCGAGGTGATAATATTTGGAAGTGGCTTCACTACCTTTGAGAGGTAATTAGGTTTAGATGAGGTCATGAGTCTGGGAGCCACATGACAACACTACTTACCTTATAGGAAAAGGAAGAGAGCCCAGAGTGCTTCTTCTCTCTGCCACATGAGGACACAGCAAGAAGGCAGCCAACTGCCAGCCAAGAAGACAGCTCACACCAACAACCAAATCTGCCAGAACCTTGACCTTAGCCTTCCCAGCCTCCAGAACTGTGAGAAATAAATGTCTGTTATTTAAACCACCAGTATGTGGTACTTTGTTATAGCAGCCCAAGCTAAGATGCCACGGTACAACACTGAAGAGTGTGGATCTACTCTGAGAAGTAGCCTAAAAATACATCCCCACCTTTCCTTTTCCCAGAACCCTCCATCTTACATGCGGGGAAACAGACTCAACTTGAGCACACGGGTTCTAGTTACAATATTAACCATCTTGGACCCCGGCCTATTTCTTCACTAGAAGTAAATCTGACATTTTAAGATCTGGTTTGTAAATATGGAACTTTCACAGGTGGAAGAGCAGATGGCAGCAAGCTGTAGCAGCGGCCCTGGTTAACCGGAACCAGCTGTGACAGGTTTGGGCTGGTCAGGCAGGCCCCCCACGTAGGGTGCAATGAGCAAAGGACACCTCGGCTGACTGATTCCACAAAGCCTTCCTGAGCGTTTGCCGCAGGCTGGGCTCCCGGCACTGAACAAAACTGGCCATGTTCTCCCTCCGTTTTCTAGGGCAAGATGGAAGGACGGTAATAGACACTGAGAAATTGGGAAAGAGAGATCTGGAGGAAGGAAGTGGCTATTTCAGACAGCTGGTCAGGTGAAAGGCTTCTGGGGAGACTGATATTTAAGCTAAGACCTGAATGTCAAGAAGGAGCCAAGCATGTGAAGATCCAGGGGAAGAACAGTAGATGCAAATCACTGAGACTGAAAGCAGCTTGGCAGGTTTGAGGGACAAGGAAAGATGCCTGTGTGGCTGCAACAAGTGAACAAGAGGGAGGAGGAACTGGAAAGGCCAACAGGATCCTGACGAGGCACAGGCACCACCGTTGCTCTGGTGGTAGAGAGCAGTCCTGCCATTAACACTCCTGGTGACAGATGACTGGTTTGGGGGGTGACTGCCAGGCTCAGGCTTACACGCTGATACAATGAGTAACTTCCGCTGTCAGGAGAGGATTTCAAGCTTGGGAAGCCATGCCCTCCCCGACACCCTCCTCTCTTTGCTCAAGACGCCTGAAATTAGACCAAAAAGGCGGAATCAATGCTCTGGCCTTGAAGGTAGACAATCCAGGTTTCAGTTTCACCTTTGACACTTTTTAGCTGGCAAGTTATTTAAACAATCTGAGCCTCGTTTTCCACACCTGTCAAGTGGGGAAAACAAATACCTTACTCATAGGTTGTGGACATTCTATGAGATAATGTACGTAAATCACTGGATACAGCTGCGGACACCTAAGAGTGCTATTCCTATCCAAGAAGCTTCATCTCAGTTTCTCTAATTTAAGACATTGAAACAATTCGAACAGAAAACCTCCCTGGAGTAGTCACACTGTAAGTTAGTATTAGTCATTTGCACTTTAGTGTGAATGAGTCTGCAATTCTTTCTCCAAAGCCCCACAGAGTTGGATTTGAGCGGAGAGGTGGGTTTTTTTGGGGGCGGGGGGGGCGGGAGGGGTTGGTGGGAGAGAACTTCTAGATTTCAGGGGAACCAAAGGAAAAGCAGAGAAGACTAGATGGGGGAGGAGTGCTATAGCCTCTGAAATCTTCACAGTGTTTCAATTCTCCAGCAACTGTTAATACAGGGAAAGAATCAAGCCTTTATTCTGCTCTTCCTGTACACACTGCATTTCAGGGTAACCAAACATTGATGAGAGAAGTTTCTCTTTATAAAAAGCATTCTAGGGGGCACCTGGTAGCTCAGCCGGTTAAGCGTCCAACTCTTGATTTCAGCTCAGGTCATGATCTCAGGGTTGTGAGATCGAGCCCCTATATGCTAGGTATGGAGCCTGCTTAAGATCTCTCTCCCCCTCCCTCTTCCCGACTCTAAATAAAATTTTAAGAAGAATTCTAGCGAAGCTTTAAGAAGCAATGATAGAAGGGCACCTGGGTGACTCAGTCACTTAACCTTCTGCCTTCGGCGCAGGGGATGATCCCGGGGTTCTGGGATCAAGCCCCATGTTGGGCTCCCTGCTCAGCAGAGAGTCTGCTTCTCCCTCTGCCTCTGCTCTTTCCCCCGCCCCCACCCCCCCTTGTGCTCTCACTCTTTTGCACCCTCTCTCAAAATAAAATTTTAGAAATAAAAAAGCAATGATAGAATTAAAATATTACCATTCGGCAACATAATGAGCTAATAGATGGAGGTAATGATTGTCAAGGGTTGCTTACATCACAAAGCAAGAAAACCAAGCATTTTGCATCTCCTGATAGAAGCGTACCACCACCTCCTGTGAAGCATTTCAGCCTGAAACTCAAGCCTAAATCTTTAGATGGAACTACCAGCTTTATGGAACTACCGAGAACAGAGGAACACGCTAAACATCAAGGGGAAACGATCAGCAAAATCCAGACCATTAGGAAATCCCTTGGAGAAATCACTCGGTTTCTTCAACAAATACACTGCAAGGAAAAATAAAGAGTATGAGGGGAAACCTGTAGATTAAAAAAAAAAATATTTAAGAGGTACCCCGACCAATTACAAAATATGGACCTATCAAAAGAGCCTAACTCAAATCAATTATAAAATTAAAAGCTTATGATAAACAGTGAAACTTGACTGGATATTTGATAATATTAAGGAATTACTACTAAATGTTTAGGTGTGATGATGTATTGCGGTTACTTTTTAAAGTGTCCTTATCCTTTAGAAATATATACTGAAATACGTATTTACATATATCTGTTTATAGATATATATATATATTTACATGTGAAATATATAATACCTGGGATTTGTTTCAAATTCAATAGGGAGATGGGGGTGTTTTTAAGAACTAAAAAATAAGAAATAACTTTATAGTTTTCCTTAAGATTAGTGCTTCCATACACTTCACTGTTTACCAAGGGCTCCATGAGTTGGAAGCATTAAAAGACTTAATAACAATAATGATGAGTAACATTTTCTGATAACCTATATGTTGGACTAAAGCCAGCCCAGAAATATGCTCAGCCAGAAAGCTAGTGCAATCACACTGAAAAAGCTAGAGAGGAGTCACTCACCCTGAGTTCCTGGCATTACCGTCTCCCCCCAGTTCACAGTGAGCTGCTGAAGACAGGGAACCAGGTCGTATTCACCCTCTTATTCCTGGTTTTAGCATGAAGTCTGGTACCCAGCGGCATCCCAGATGAGGAGAGGGGAGGGAGGGATTCTGATATCTAGAGCAGGGAGAAGAACGTGGAGGCCACTCTGCTTGCACTTGGCTGGAAGCAGTGAAAGGTACAAAGACTCCACTCAATCTACCTGAAGCCAAAATGATAACCAACACAAGAAAACTAAAAAAGTAAGAAAGTCAATAACCAGGGATGTGGTTTGTGACTTTAAACTGCTGTAGTCTCTCCTCTGTTCAGTGAGTCTGGCACTCCGAGGGGAGTCTGGAAACTAAAGCTCCTTGAAGGAAACCTCACCTTCACCCACAGGGGCCAGCAGAGAGCTGGTCCTAAGAGGAGCTGAAGCCACACCCGCAAGGTGGGGCCTCCACACTTCCTGCTGAGAACTTCCACACTCTGTATCAATGTTTAGCTCTCTCACTGGGCAAGAAATGTATAAGGAGCTTTTTCGAGGAACTTTGGGAAGCAGGAAATTGGTCAGCAGTGTGGGAGGAATAAAAATTACTGGGACAAAGTGATAGAGGAGAAGGTATAGAGTGTGGAAAGTTTTTCATATAAACATCCAGATACATTTCGGCGCTTATAACCTGCACTTATCTAAGCCTCATTTCCAGATCGTTCTGCAAATTTCCCCCTTAGTGTATGCACACAGCCATGTAGTACATTTCAAAGCCTGGTTCCCAGCACCTCCACAACTCAGTAAAGTCACCTGAAAGTTTTTTTTTTAAGATTTTATTTATTTATTTGACAGAGACACAGCGAGAGAGGGAACACAAGCAGGGGGAGCGGGAGAGGGAGAAGCAGGCTCTCCGTGGAGCAGGGAGCCTGATGCAGGACTCGAACCCAGGACCCTGGGACCATGACCTGAGCCAAAGGCACACACTTAACGACTGAGCCACCCATGCACCCACCTGAAAGCTTTTTAAGAGTCAGTGTATCTCACTGTCATTCTCCTCCCTGGATTCCTTGATGGTTTTCTCCAACCAAGCCCATGAGCAGCAAAAAGAGCTTTTGATGAAACACCAAGATCTTGGGAAGAAGTCAAAGCTGATTGGGCTAAACACAGAGGTGTTTAAGCCTAGATTTTCCTGCAGCTTGCTTCTAAGCCCTGCTTAACACCCCAGGCTGACAGGCAGCTGGCTCTACTACCCAGGGAAGGTCTTGCTGGCCTTCCAAAGATCTTGAAGAACACTTCTAAACACCATCTGCAGAGATGTACTTTCCCTGCCATGTGGGTGCACAGCCTCTGTCCCTTCTCATCACTATAATAGTGTTCAATGGGAACTTGAGGAAGAGACTTGCCCTCCCTGATTTTTCTCTTTCCTTTGGCCTTCATTGCATATCCCACAGCCTGGCAGAGGCATAAGGATCAGCTCCTCCTCTTTCCCCACAACACAGTGTTTTTAGGCTCTGTCTTTAAGAATTCACCACTATTTCATGACAAGTCTCCCATGACCCTCTCCCAAAGTTGTTAGTCTTTATTGAAGACCAAAGTATATTGATTTCAGGAAGACAACAAAGTGGGGCGCCTGGGTGGCTCAGTCAGTTAAGTGTCTGCCTTCAGCTCAGGTCATGGTCCCAGGGTCCTGGGATCGAGCCCCACATCGGGCTCCCTGCTCGGCAGGAAGCCTGCTTCTCCCTCTCCCGCTGTCTGTCAAATAAATGAATAAATAATCTTTAAAAAAAAATAGAAGCATTAAAAAAAAAAAAAAGGAAGACAACAAATTACAAAGGGCATTACCTGAAGATGGGCAGATGAATGAAAAACAGAAAAAGCCCCCAAGGAAGAGGGAAACCTCACAATTGCTATTTAAGATGCAGAACAGTATCTTTGCCTTCTAGTTTTGTTTTGTTTTTTTTTTTTTTTTTAGTTTCAGGAAATAAGACAGGAGTCTCATGATTAGAGAGAGTGATGCCAGGACTTGGAAGGTCTGGGCATGTATAATGTATATGGTAGCCAAGAGAGGACCTGCCCTTCCTGCCTTTTCCCGGAGAACCCGCTGCCCCAGATTGCCCCAAATTGCTGCCAGATGCCCCAGGAGCCTGAGAAGTGACCAGCCCTGAACTCCAGTGGCCCAGTGCAAAGGCCTAAGAATCAGACACCACCTGATGGAATCCCAACTCCAACACTTGGATGTGTGCCACACTTCTGAGTGTTACTATCCCAATCTGCAAAATGGGAATCCTAGTCTAGAAAAGCTAGACTAGAATGGGTGGTCATGAGGATTAAATGAGATGACATAAAGCATCCAATTCTGTGGCAGAATGCTCTCAAAAATCAGTAGCTTTCTTCCTTCCCTGCCTTGCTCCCATCCTTGTTCTACTAGTGCCTCCTTTCCCAGTTACTCATTTGGCCCTACTCAACAGGAAAATCCTCGAGCTCCTCTGAGAGCTATGAGCTGAATTACAGGATGCTTTGTTTCCCGAACAGGGCAGATAGTCATGATATTCAAATGAGTTTCTTCTGGATTCACATACTGAGCCCAGGATTTGAGAGAGACCCAGTAATATATGCCCACTCTTTCACCAAGAGAAAAGTAATTATTCTTAAATGATCGTTGGTGGGATTAAAAACTTTTATCATGTTTAAAATTGCAAATACATACTTAGAATGCTATAAAGAACCTGTGTGAGCCCGTCTCTAGCTGTAATGGTTATCAATAATTTAGCATTCTTGTTTGGTTTGTCACCCTGCTTTTGTCTGTTTTGCTAGACATCTTATCGTGCCACCAAATACTTCAAGACCCATCACCAACAGATAAGACATTTTCCAACACAATCACAATACCAGTTCCAGTTGTCTCAAAATATCTTGTTGCTTGCTGGAATCAGGAATCCTCCACATTTGGCTGATATTCCTTAAGTGTGTTAGTCTAGAACAGTTCCTGTGGTAGCCAGAAAGTCACACCACCCAGAGCCCCTTCAGGGAGAAACAGTAGCCCAGCTGCAGAGTAGGAGGTCAATAGCCTCCAACTCCAGCTCCTCGGAGACCAGAGTCAGCTGCCCAGAGCCATGTCCCCTGGATCACACCATTGTCCAAGCAGCCCACCTTCAGTGGCTAAGCAAGGCAGGGGTATATAGACCCAGCTTTGTGGTCTGACACAGAACAGACAACTCTGATGGACAAGGTTTGCTCCAGAGAGCCCCACTGCATTGGCCAAGGCTTTGCCAGTCCTGCAGCTCAGTGGGTCCTTTCCCTCTGCTTCCCGGCTCCTCCCTTTCACAGGTGCTGACCTGATCCTTAGTCAACTAGTTTGCACCAAATTGTCTCCTCATCTGCTTCCAGATGATGTAATTTACCACAGTTCTCTTCCATTTATCATACCTTTTACTAGTTAGAAATCACGAGGACTGACCTTATATTTTAAAATACTCATTTCAGGGGCGCCTGGGTGGCTCAGTCGTTAAGCGTCTGCCTTCGGCTCAGGTCATGATCCCAGGGTCCTGGGATCGAGCCCCGCATCGGGCTTCCTGCTCAGCAGGAAGCTGCTTCTCCCTCTCCCACTCCCCCTGCTTGTGTTCCCTCTCTCGCTGTCAAAAATAAATAAATAAAATCTTTAAAAAAAAATACTCATTTCAGCATCTCCACATTCACTTCTGAAAAGCAGAAATCATAAGCCAAACACTCTCATTTTCAGTAAAAGAAATTTCTGAAAATCAAAAGAAAGCAAAGAAATACAACATACCTTAACCTCCCCACTTTATTTTCTAAAAAAGCTAAACTGTTTCATCTACATTAACATTAAATTGCTGACATCACCAAAATCAGCCATGAAAGTCTGAATTCCTATTTAAAGGCTATTGTCATCTTTAAGTTATAATAAATTCATCAATCTCTTTCTTTCCTAACATAGCAAGGGCCAACCTAAGTAACCACATTGTGGGGAAACTACATGAGTTCGTACTCAAACCCTGTCCCGGAGTACTTGGTCATAGAAATGAAAGATTGGCTGGCCTAACGCAGCTCCCTGGATAAATTATTTGAGCAAGACACTTTCCCTCCAGAATCTCATTTTACTCACCAATAAATGAGAAAAGATTACACTTCCAACTTCACAGGGCTGTTGTGAGACCTAAGATAATATGGAGAAGGCAACTTTGACGCTGCAACGTGCCCACAGCTGCACATCCACTCCTGCTCTCACATATAGGGTGCTAAGTTGCTGACTCAGCTTGGTGGTGGGAAGCCGCGGCTGCACCTGCAACTGCTCCACCTTCCCCTTCCCCCCTCCAGTGCCTCTGACTCCTGAGCCAGGTGTGTGTGTTTAGGTCCTTGACAAAAACCCCGGGCTCCCATAAAATGCCTACATCACTGGGGAGGGTATGTGCTATGGTGAGCACTGTGAATTGTGTAAGACTGATGAATCACAGACCTGTACCTCTGAAACAAATAATACATTATATGTTAATAAAAAAAAAATTGGGCAGAAAAAAAACGTCCACATCATCAAGGCCAGAGACAACAAGAACTAACCAGGTTTCAACAGTGTCCTGTGGACTCTAGCTCATGCTTATGGGGTCCAGCCTGCCCTTGCTCTCTGCAACTTTCCATCTATCTTTCGTTCCTGACTGCCCCATGGACTTCAAGCTCCAGCGTCAGATGGACACTGGGATCGCAGCCTTATAGCAACGATCATTTAACCAGTTCCCATGACTGCATTAGGCCAAATCCCTCAGTATACACCTGCTAGTGGTTCTGCTTCTCTGGCCTTGACTGACACACCCACACACTCATTCCAAACTCACACATGCTTCCCACCTTCCTCAGAAGAACTTTCCAGAGCATGGCCTCATCTCCTTCCAGCAACTCTCAGGACCTTCCTAGACCTTTGAGCTTTTTCTCTTTGACAGCAATTTTGTCAGAGGCCATAAAACTGCTTAAATTTTTCCACAGGTTTGAAAAAAAAAGAAACCCTCCATTTAGATTGGCGTCATTTCAGGAGGTAATTTGTCAGTGTGTACTAAAACTTTTCTAAAATGAGCTTATCTGCCCTCTCAGCCTACTCTACTTTTAAGATTTGAAAGAAATTATCCTGGATATACACAAAGGATTATCAGGTCAGTTGAATTTATAATGATAAAATATTGGAAAAATATTAATCAGAGGATTGATTAAATTATATTTTAGCCATACGGAGATGATTATGCATCCATTCAAAGAGGTAAAGGAACAAACAAGGGTGCCTGGGTGTCTCAGTTAAGCATCTGATTCTTGGTTTTGGCTCAGGTCATGATCTTCCTGGTGGTAGGATTGAGCCCTGTGTAGGACTCTGCACTCAGCACGGAGTCTGCTTCAGATTCTCTCTCCCTCTTCCATCCCCCTTTGCCCCTCCCCCTGCTCACATTTGCTCACGCTCACCCTCTGGCACACACATGTGCATACACATGCACCCGTGCTCTCTCTCTCTCTCTCTCTCAAATAAATAAATTTTTTAAAAAGAAAAGGTAAAGGAACAAAAAATTGCAAGGAACAGGTATTTACAGAAGAAACATATACAGCCCATAAAAATGTGAAAAATGCTAACTTCGTTAAGATTTAAGGAAATGCAAACCAGGATTACGAGATACAATTTTATATGCATTAGTTTGGCAAATTTAGAAGTTTGACAAAATGTGAATCAGTGGCTGGTAGAGTATAAACTGGTACAACCACTTTGGGAAATTGTTTACCATTTTCTGGCAAAGTTGAACATTCACATACCTCCCAACTCAGTAATCCTATTCCTGACTGCATATCCCAAAGAAATGTCTGTATTTGACACTTGTGTATGGGAGATATATGTAAGACCACTAGCAATGTCTGCAATAGCAAAAAACTGACAACTCAAGTGGCCACCGACAGGTAAATAGTTGAGTGAACTGTGGTACATCCACACAACACAACATATGATTGCCAAGAAAATTAGCTTCTGCTACACATAACACGAATAAATATTAGAAAAAATGTTGAGGGGCGCCTGGGTGGCTCAGTCGGTTAAGCGTCTGCCTTTGGCTCAGGTCATGATCCCAGGATCCTGGGATCAAGTCCCACATCGGGCTCCCTGCTCAGTGGGGAGACTGCTTCTCCCTCTCCCTGCTGCTTGCGCTCTCTCTCTAAGAAATAAATAAAATTCTAAAAAAAGGAAACAATGTTGAGGGAAAGGCAAGTGACAGAGACTACATATCATTTGTACAGTACTCAAAAAAAAAGTAAAGATAAATAATACAGTACTTAACCAGACATAATTAGAGCTAAAACCATATTTTCACTTGAAAAGGTGGGCCTGGGGGTGGGAGGTAGGAGACTGTGATAGGAAAAGGTAGATACAAGTTTTTGGTAATATTCTAGTTCTTGGATTGAGTAGTAGACACATAGTATTCATTATATTATTATGCTTGATAATTAATAGTGATATTACATGTAATCTTTTTTATGTATCTTTTTTTAATTATAAAAGACGTTTTAATTACAAAAGTCAAGTGAAGTCAATTTTGAGGGTGGCCAGAGGAGGACTGGTTGGAGTGTCGCACGCTGAAGGGTTAACTCTGTTGACAATATAAAATACTGGACTACTTTTTGTTTCTACAAAAACAGATTTCTATCTGTTTCTTCTAACCCTGTTTCTGCATACTTCATAAGCTCTGCTTCTCAAAAAAAAGTCCTTACAAGGCAACTGATGCCATGTAAGCTACTTCCTGCCAAGTCTCTGAGTAATGCTTCTGAACAGCTGAATAGCATCATAGTATAGTGGTCATGAGCTCATGTTCCAGAGTTCAACTGCCTGACTCCAAAGCTGCCATACCAATTGCTGGCTGTGTGACCTAAGGCAAGTTACTTAGTCTCTCAGTCTCACTTTTGTAATCTGTACAATGAGGATGATAATAAGAGCCCTACCATATTTCACTAATGTGAGAATTAAATTATTTCATTGTGTAGTAAAATGCTTGACACTGGATATTCAGTAACAAAATTTTCATTTCCGGCAATATGGTATGCTAGATACTCACAACACTTTTGCAAAAAAAAATCCTCAAAAATATGTCATATAAAATATTTTAAATTTTTTAAAAACGCATCCTAAACTGGCAAGAAAATAAAAACTACGTATGTCTTGATCTTGGTCTCTCATACCGTTCCCCACAAAAAGAAACCAGGGCTCCCTGGAGAAAGAGCTAATTCCAGAGGTAGGACAGGAGGAATACAAAGGGGAGCCTGGAACATTTTGATAGTGCTTAAAAACAAGAAAACTTTCAAAGATTATTGGATTCATAACAAAAGGACCCAGGACTCAGTTGAAGGAGATCTCAGTGGCCTCATAGTGATAATATAAGCATCCAAAAGAATAATGATTATAGTTGAATGATATACATTGACTATATAAAAATGCAAAATTCCATTATATTGGAAAAAATACATAGCTGGAGGAGAGGGGGAACTCATTTGTCACCATCCAAAAGAAGCTATTAAACCAAATTCTTATTTTGAAAATTGGTAAAGGGAAAGAATTAAGCATTTATCTTGTCTTTCTGGTGTAAAATGTATTTCAAGAGAACCAAATGGCTCTACTATACAGAAGAATACTAGCTAACAAATACAGAAGGAATAATAGAATTAATTAGAACTCTTCATTTCTCAGCTCTTAATGAAATTATTGATCTGTTTTTTAACAAGTGAATGAATGGATTGTTGATTGACGAAGGCTAAAAGCAGTAGGTGAATGGTTGATGGGAACTGGACATTCATAAGGTATTGAAGGAGCACATGGATTCTTCTTGGTCACAAGTTAGGAATGTCACTATTCATCCAGGAGATCAGGATGCCATCCCCCAGTGTCTCCTGATGATATGTATACAAAGTACACAACACTTCACACGTGCAAGCCACAAAATGTCCACTTCACACCTTTAATTTGAAATAAATTCCAGACCTAAACCTAAAATGATAAAACTTCGAGAAAACATTGGAGAACGCTTTTGGGAGAAGACAAAAGCCTCAAACTACTTTAAAAAATAATAAATTGGACTTCATGAAAATTTAAAACTTATGCTCTTCAGAGGACATCATTAAAAGAAAGGAAAGAAAGCACATGGAGAAAATACTCGCAATACACTTATATGACAAAGGACTTGTATCCAGAATATCTAAAGAATTCTTAAAACTCAGTAACAAGAAAATAACCCAATTTTTAAATCTTTTTAAAGATTTTATTTATTTATTTGACAGAGACACAGCAAGAGAGGGAACACAAGCAGGGGGAGTGGGTGACGGAGAAGCAAGCTTCCCGCTGAGCAGAGAGCCTGATGTGGGGCTCGATCCCAGGACCCTGGGATCATGACCTGAGCCAAAGGCAGACACTTAATGACTGAGCCACCCGGGGCCCCAAAATAACCCAATTTTTTAAATGGGCAAAAGATTTGAAGAGAGCCTCCATAAAAGAAGATACACAAATGATCACTAAGCACCAATGAAAAAAATGCTCAATATCACTGCAAATTAAAACCACAATATTGGGATGCCTGGGTGGCACAGTCGGTTAAGCCTCTGCCTTTGGCTCAGGTCATGGTCCCAGGGTCCTGGGATCAAGTCCCACGTCAGGCTCCCTACTCAGCGGGGAGTCTGCTTCTCCCTCTCCCTCTGCCTGCCACTCCCCTTGCTTGTGCTCTCTTTCTCTCTCTCTGGCAAATAAATAAAAATCTTAAAAAAAAAAAAAACCCACAATGAGATACCACTGCATACCCCCTAATGGCTAAACTAAAGACTGGCAATATGAAGTGTTAGAGAGGATGTGGAGTAACTAGACCTCTCAAACACTGCAGGTAAGAATATAAGACATGACTAACTTGGAAAACATTTTGGCAGTTTTTTAGAACATTAGACATATACTCACCCTATGACACTATAACTCTATTCCTAGGTATTTACCCAAGATAAATGATTTGTTCACATAGAGATATGTACATAAATATTCATAGCAGCTTTATATTTAATAGCTAAAAGCTAAAACAAACCAAGTGTCTGTCATAAGATAAATGGTGTAGGGGAGGGAATACACTTTTGCTCTATCTTCTTAGATTCAGGGAGTGGGGCCTGCAAATTAAACCGAAAAAAGAGTGATTAACAGGAGGGGGGAAAAAACAGTTTATTTACATGTGTAATGTATATAAACACAGGAAAACTCAATGATATGTAAGTCAAAGCAGTGGTTAGAATTTCAGGCTTTTATACCATCTATAAACAAAGGTAATAAATTGCCAAGAAGTGGCAAGACAAGGGAAAAGGAGGTTGTACTTCTAGGGGTGATAAATTGTGGGAAGGTAAACATGTGGGGGAAAAGAATGGAAGATAAAGATTATTTTAGTAAGATTTGTTATGCAGACCCATGTTGGTGTTTTCTGTCTTCAGTGATAAGGGTTGTTCTTCCCCTCTTGGTACAGGAGAGGGCAGGGGGAACACCTTCACAAAGGGAAATCTACGCCCTGCTTCTAGGCAGATAGGTGGGGGAAGACAAAAGTTCTTTCTGCACCTACTATTTCCCAGTTGCTCTTTCTCAATTGTATCGAAATAATTCTCATGCCAAAGTGGCATATTTTGAGGTGGCATATTTTGATCCCCTTCAATGTGTAAACAAATTGTAGTGAATCTTTACAATGGCATACTTGATCAGTAAAAAGAAACAAACTCCTGATATATCCAACATGGCTGGATCTCAAAAGAGTAGATTCTACTTGACTTCATGTATATGAATCTAAAAAAGGAAAATATCATTTATAATGACAGAAAACAGACCACTGGATTCTCAGACCCAGGGTTGGAGAACACTGACTGGAAGGAAAACAAGGAAACTTTTTGGGAGGTAATGGAAATGTGTTATATCTTAATTGTGGTATTGATTACACAGATGTATGTATCAGTCAAAAGTCCTCAAACTATATACTTAAAATGACTGTATTTTATGTAAACTGTTCTTCATAAAGTTGGTATAAATTTAAAAAATTTAGCAGACTGAATCCAGCCCTGCAAAAAAATGAAACAAACTCACCCTCCCCCCCAAAAAAACCCCAAAACCTCTCATGACCAAGTTAGTTTTATTCTGTGACTATAGATTAGTTTAGTATTAAATGAACATTTTTTTTTAAGATTTTTTATTTATTTGACAGCGAGAGGGTACAAGCAGGGGGAGAGGAAGAAGCAGGCTCCCTGCCGAGCAGAAAGCCCGACATGGGGCTTGATCCCAGGACCCTGGGATCATGACCTGAGCCAAAGGCAGACACTTAACCGACTGAGCCACCCAGGTGCCCCAGTATTAGAAGAACAATTAATGGCATTTACCACATTAACAAATTAAAGGAGAAAAATATATAATCATCTAAAGAAAGATCATAAGATAAAATTTAGCAAGGATTCATTACTTTGGCAATCTACGACCAAAAAGGAGCATCCTTATTCTGATAAAGTAGATTCACAAAAAAACATGCAGGAAGTTTTTAGTTAGTATTAGCTATAAATACACATACAAGTGCTACTGTTTAATGGCTAATGTGATTTCCTCTACAATTCAAGAAGCATTGCTGAGTCTTCTAAACTCCAGATCTGAGCTGCAAAGAGATAACAATTCATAAATCCTGACCTTGAGGATACAAAAAATCTAAAGCTGGAGTTTTAAGTCATTTAAGAAACAAAGTGAGATTTAAGCGTATTCATTTTAAATGCAAACTAACGTGATTAAAACCAGATGGGTGATGTCCTTAATTCATTGACAAATACTTATTGAGTTCAAGTCTCTATGACTGGATGTGAGATACAACAATGAACCAGAGTTGGGAGACTTTTTTTTTTTTTAGTGAAATCATGTCATGTTCTAGGGATTTATTTTGTCATACAGGAGAGGTAAAATTGTCTCCTCAGTTATGTTTTATTCTCTATACTTTGTGTTTATTATTCAAGAATTGTATTATTGAATAGGTTTCCCAATGCACAGTCTCATGAAAAATTCAACAGCTTATTAAGGACTAGGAATTTTCACAGCAAAACTAAGAAACGTCATATTTCTGGTTTAGGGTATAAAATAAATTATTAATAAAGACTCATAAAATTGTTTTTTTTTTTTTTTCAGGAGAACTGTGGCAAGGGGAAAAGGAAGATTGATTGATTTTGTAACAAAAAGGGGGATGGTGGGGGAACTGGCTAAGTACAAGTCAGCATCTCATACCAGAAAACAACTTAAAACAAATCGAAGAAAATTGCAAGCTTTGGTGTGTTGTGAATAACCACATTGTTAATCTGCTCCAGTGTCTGTCTTTTGGGTTCCTTTCACTATTTGGAAGAGCATAATTATTGGGCTCTAGTCATTTTGCATTTACCTTTCCTTCTGGCTTCTTCCCTCCGGCACTCTGTAAGGTCACCAGCACCCTAAGTAGCCAGTGGTCTCCTTTCAGCCTAACCACTCAGCTAATTTCAGCGGGCACTCTTTTTGTAAACCCCACTCCTCACTTAGCTTCTGTGCTGCTTGTCTTTCCCAGTTCTCCCTCCACCTCCTCGAACTTCACTCCAATCTTCTCTCTCCCAGAAGGATTCTCAAGTTCCGCATGGCTTCGGCCTCCGTTGGACAATGATGGTTCCCACACCTGAACCCCACCTTTCTCCTGCACTCCAGCCTCCTGCCTCTGCTCCTGGAAAATGCCACCTCAGAATGTTCAAAACTGAACGTACTGGCTCTCCCTTACCAAACCTCTTCCTTCACCTATGCTTCACCATTAATAACATCACTGCTCACCTGAATGTAAGGCGCTAACCTCAGAATCAGTGCCTCCATCCCCCTTACCACCACCATATCCAAAGGGTCTCCAGTTTGGCCAAGTCTGCTCCTGAGCATCAACTACATCTGGGCACTCCTCACCTCCAGCTGTTTTGGTTAAGCCTTCATCCTCTCTTATCTAAACTACAGCTGCTGGTCCACCTGCCTCCAGGCTTCTCTTCACCCCATTCTGCCTCCAGGGTGATATTTTAAAACACAATCTGCTTATGTTACTTCCCTGCCTCCTTGAATCTCTCATTCTCCAATGCCAACAGGTTAAAGTATTAATTTCTTAGGATAAGATGTAAGGCTTTAAAAACCTGGACTCCTATTTTTTCAGTTTTATTTCATACTTTTCCCCACACGGCACCCCCACGCAAATACATATGCACACCTGTTTCTCCCACACTCACATTATGCTCAGCTGTATTGAACTGACACTTCTCGAAGACACCTTTCTCTTTCATGCTTCCTTGCCTTTGCACACGTGAGTCCTCTGTTTGGAGTGTCCTTCCCTCACATCCAGGGTTGCCAGATTTAGCAAATAAAAACATAGGATGCCCAGATAGACTTGAATTCTCCTATACAGTCTGAAGTATATCCCACATACCATGTTAACATTTTCACCTTTCACTCACCAATAAAATTCAGGCGTTGACATTCAACTCTGCAAACATTCCTCCTCACCAGAGCATGGCAGAATGTGGCCTCTTGCTTTAAATGTCACAGAAATGCCTGTCTGTCTCAGCTGGATGTTGTTTTAATAGCTACTGTTATTCAGTGCTAAAACTAGGCTAAGGGATTCATATGCATTTTGCCTGTTTATCATCTCAATTGTCCTATAAGATAGGTAATATTACGAATTTTCATTTTATAGATGAAACCAAGGCATGGAGAAGATACAGAACTTGGCGAAAGTTATATAGTAAGTGGGGTAGCACCAGAATTTAAACCCAAATAGCCTCACTGCAGAGCCCATATGATTCATCTTTGCACTCTGATCACAACTTATGTCTGCATAATACTTTAATTTATGAAGCTCTTTTTTCCTTTTCCTCATGTGATATCTTAGAAAAAAGGATAATAATATGACCAAGACTCATGTACCACCATCCCCAAGAAATACAACACAAATAAAGCCAAAGCCCCCAGTAACATTCCCTTCCCCAGTACACACCATTTTTAATTGGTGCTTCCCCTTCTAATTCCTGTATATGTAGTATACAATGTATAATATTATTTTATATATTTTTATTTAAATTCAACAATTAGCCAAACATATAGTACCTCATTAGTTTCAGATGTAGAGTTCAATAACTCATTAGTTGTGTATAACACCTAGTACTCATCACATCACGTGCCCTCCTTAATGCCCATCACCCAACTACCCTGTCCCCCCACCCACTTCCCCTATCCTTCTAAATCCTGTATATGTACTATACAATGTATAATATTTTATATATTTAACATACTATTACCATACTGTATTTGTCAGCAGCCTGCATTTTTCTCTATTGTATATTTTGGACTTAATGTTGGTACATGTCATCCTAGTCATTCATTTTCACTGCTGTCTAATTCTTCATTGAATGACTATATCACAGTTTATCCATTCATTTTCTTGTTAATGGAAATTGTTGCCATTTCTGGATTTTTCTTCTTGCTTTGACTTTCATTTTATTTTGGTTTTTTGCTTGGTTTTGTTTTGTTTTGTTTTGTTTTGTTATTGGCTAGAAATAAAGGCTACTGTAAAATTTTTATACATGGATCCTCAGGCACACATGCAAGAATTTCTCTTTAGCAAGTACATAAGAGAGGGATTTCTCTTAAGCATATGTACATTCTTATATTGGAGGTCCTTCACAACAGAGTAAGACAAGAAAAAGTAAAGTCACAAGAATTAGAAAGAAACTAAACTTCTAGTACTTAGTTTTATTGACTATATAAAAAATCCAAAATTTAATAAGCCAAAATTTTTATGAGAGCTCAATGAAAGTGGCTATATACTTAATGTTCAAAAATCTGTTACATTCTTATGCTATAACAACAAAATAATTAGAAAATATAAAATTTAAGAATAATTAGGAATAGATTTTACAAAAGGTGTATAGGGCCTTTATGAAGAAAATTACTAAAAATTATAAGACCTAATAGATACACTGTACTCATGAATAGAAAGACCCAATATCATAAGAATGTCAGTTTCCTTCAAAGTAATCTGTAAATTCATTGCAATTCCAATCATAATCCCTACAAGATCACCACAGACTGGGAGAAAATATGTGTAACGCATATATCCAACAAAGAATGCATATATTGAATATAAAAAGAATCATACAAGCTAAGCGAAATAAGTCAGAGAAAGACAAATACCATATGATTTCACTCATATGTGGAATTTAAGAAACAAAACAAACAAAGGGGGGAAAATAAGAGAGAGAGAGAAACAGCAAGAAACAGACTCTTAATTAGAGAGAACAATCTGATGGCTACCAGAGGGAGGAGGAGGGGGATGGGTTAAATAGGTGATGGGGATTATGGAGTACACTTGTTGAGATGAGCACAAGGTAATGTATGGAACTGTTGAATTACTATACTCTCTACCTGCAACTAATATAACACTGTATGTTAACTAATTGGAATTAAAATAAAAACTTAAATTTAAAAAAAAAGACAAAGTAAAAACAAACAAAATAGCAGGATATAGGCAGTATAAATGTGGCAGTTTAAAATATGTCACAAACTCTGTCCATACTCCCTTCAAAAGGTAGAGTTAATTCCCCACTCCTTGAGAGTGAGCTGGGTTGGGTAACTCATGTCCAAAAAACAGAATAAGGTGGAAATGATAGTATGTAGGTGACTTTTAAGACTAAGTCATAAAAGGCATCATGACTTCATCTTTGCTCAATCTTGGATTACTTGCTCTGGAAAACACTAACTGCCATATCATAAGGACACTCAAGCAGCCCTGTGGAATGGTCCAAGTGGCAAGGAACTGAGGTCTCGTGGCAAGGAATTGAGGACTCCAGTGAATAACCATATGAGTGACCTATACTGGGAGTAGGTTCTCCAGCCCCAGTCAAGTCTTCAGATGACCACAGTCCCAGCTGACATCTTGAGATGCTTTGAAAGATCCTGACACAGAATAATACAGTTAAGCCACTCCCAGATTTTCTAACATTCAGAAATTATGAGATAATAAATTTTTGCTCTTTCAAGCTGCTAGTATAGGATTTATGTGTTATAATAGATAACTGATAAGAGATAATAAATACAGGCAGTTGTACCTTAACACCATAGTGACTGGAGCATAAATGCTGAGCCAAACTGTCCAGATTCAAATTCTGGCTTCACTGCTGACTATCATGTGACTATGGGAAGTGACTAACCATGTGACTACCTCTGTTTACTCATCCATGAAGTGGAGATAACATACCATATAGGACCACTATGAGGAGTAAGCGCTAGCTGATACAAGTAAAGCACCAAGGAGAATATCTGGTCCACAAGAAACATTCAAGAATTGTTAGCCACCGTTATTAATTCACAAAAGACAAATGTGAATGGAAAATTAGATGCTTAGATGCTCAACCTCATTAGAAATTAGGGAAACAGAGCATCTGTGTGGCTCAGTCAGTTAAGTATCTGCCTTTGGCTCAGGTCATGATCCCAGGGTCCCGGGATTGAGTCCCGCATCGGGCTCCCTGCTCAGCGGGAAACCCGCTTCTCCCTCTGCCCCTCCTCCTTACCCATGCACGCATGCTCTCTCTCTCTCACACCAAAATAAATAAAATCTTTAAAAAAAAAGAAATTAGGGAAAAAAACCACAATGAGATACTATATGTTCTCCCTAAAATTAGCAAAGTGTAGTTCGTTTGAGTGATGGTAATGTGGGCATACTCACTGTGTGATTATTTACCACAGTGTATATGTGTGATATGAGTACTTTTTTGTGTGTAGGTTATACTTCAATTTGAAAGTAATTTCAAAAAAATAAATAACACAATACACACAAAAATCCAACCCTCTCCTTCACTCTACTGTTTCCCCAGAAGATTCTCTGTCAATATCAAATATTGGCAAAGATGTGGAACAGAAAACTCATATCTTGCCAGTGGGAGTATAAATTGATACAGCTATTTTGGGGAACAGATGGAAATATTAGCAAAGTTGAAAATGCACAAGTAATATTTTACCTGAACAATAATACATAAACTTGCACTACCCATTTTTCTGTATCTTCTTTAAACTTTCATTTCTGTTAAGATGTTGTGGTGGGAGAGGGAAATTATTCAATGACTGTCATGAAATTCTTTGACCCTTGACGACCCTTGACACTTTCATACTCTTAGAAAGTCTACATAACAGAGAGAAATGATCATTCTGCTTACAGACTCAGAGACAGCATGTAAAACATGCTTGGCATGCCGAGCACTCTGTGTGTGCCTCTGAAGAGAAGAATTCCTAGATCAAACAGTAATCGGGACTTTTAAAAAAAAGCAGGACTCAAAACCTAAAAAGGAATTAAGAATGAGTTATATTAGGGGTTAGCAAAGAGAGTGGGAGAGGGGATTGCCTTACAATTAATCTAGTACTTTCTTTTGTACTTTTTTTATTATGGTACTATGTATATAACATAAAATTTGCCATTTTAGCCATTTTTAAGTGTACCGCTCAGTGGCATTAACTACATTCACAATGTTGTACAACCATCACCACTATCTATTCCCAAACATTTTCATCACCCCACACAGCAACTCTTAACTCTTAGACAATAGCCATTAAACAATAACTCTCCCTGCCCACCTGCCATAGCCTCTGGAAGGTAACCTGTGTTCTACCTTCTGTCTCTATGAATTTGACCACTCTAGGTACCTCAAATAAATGCAATCATATAATATTTGTCCTTTTGTGTCTGGCTTATTTCACTTAGCATAATATTGTCAAGGTTTATCCATGTTGTAGCATGTATTAGAATTTCATTCCTGGGGCTCCTGGGTGGCTCAGTTGGTTAAGCAACTGCCTTTGTCTCAGGTCATGAACCCAGGGTCCTGGGATCGAGCCCCGCATTAGGCTCCCTGCTCGGCAGGAAGCCTGCTTCTCCCTCTCCCACTCCCCCTGTTTGTGTTCCCTCTCTTGCTGTCTCTCTGTTTCTGATAATAAAATAAATAAATAAAGTCTTTAAAAAAAAGAATTTTATTCCTGTTTATAGTTGAAAAATATTTCATTGTATGTATATACCACATTTTGTTTCTTCACTCATCTGTTGAACACTTGAGTTGCTTCCATCTTTGGGCTATCATGAATAATGCCTCAATACTTAGTATTTAAGTATCAGTTTGAGTCCTTGTTTTCAATTCTCCGGGGTATATACCTCAGAGTAAAATTGCTGGGTCATATAGTAATTTATATTTAGCTTTGTGAGGAATGGCCAAACTGTTTTGCCACACCATTTTTCCCATCAACAATGTACCAGGTTTCTAATGTTTATACATCCTTGTCGACACTTGTTATTTTCCTTTTCTTAAAATAGCTATTCTAGTAGGTGTTAAGTGGCATCTTATTGTGGTTTTTGATTTGCATTTCTCTAATAATTAGTGATGCTGAACATCTTCTCAAGTACTTATTGGCAATTTGTATATCTTCTTTGGAGAAATGTCTGCCTATTCAAGTCTTTTGCCCACTTTTTAATTGGATTGTCTTTTTGTTGTTTACTTTTAGAAGGTCTTTATATACTTTTGATATTAAACTTTTATCATATATGTATGATTTGTGAATATTTTCTCACACTCTGTAAGTTGTCATTTCTCTTTCTTGACAGTGTCTTTCGATGCATAAAAGTTTTTTTTTTAATTTCGATGAAGGTCCAATTAATCTATTTTTTTGTTTTGTTGTTTATGCTTTGGTGTTTAAGATTCCATTGTCAAGTCCAGGGTCATAAAGACTTACCCCTATATTTTTTCCTAAGAGTTTTATCATTTTAACTCTTATATTTAGGTCACTGATCCATCCAGTACTTTTGATGGATAAAAATAAGATCTCCCTTGTAAAGCACAGGGAAATCATATAAACTATCTAAAATCATTTGAAAGAAAATTTTAAATAGAGTGGAATAGTTGGGAATCTTCTAGTCTTCAGTCTCCTCTCCTGACTGAATAGTTGCCTTATGTCAGCAGCAGTGACCACATGCAGTTTAATGAGAGCCATACCCTAAGGGAAGAATCAATGGGAAAAGTCATTTATAAAAACTATAGAAAGATCTTGGGCACTGCTGGCTGATAACTGGTCCATATGTCAACCAAAATCTTGTGGCTTTGGTACCATTTGAAAGAGCACTTAATTTAAATAGGATCCATTTGGAATAGGTAATTAATTTTATTTCAAGAATCTGATGACCCAACCAGAGTCTTATTATAATTTCAAAAAAAGTAGTGAAGAAATGTGTTTAGATAAAACTTGCCAACCACAAGAGTTAAGACAAACGTTGTAAGGGTGGCACTGGAAATCAGAAGAGTTCTAAAACTCCATAAGCCTCAGTTTCCTCATTTGTTAGAAAACGTTGAGAAGATAACATAAAAATATTGCTCTGTCGTTACTTACACACACACATCTCATTGTCAGGAACTTAGATATTGGTAATGTTTAGATAATATCATCTTTTAGACACTTTTAGTCCATTCATGCTGCTATAACAGAATACCATTGACTTGGAAGCTTATAAACAACTGAAATTTATTTCTCACAGTTCCAGAGGCTGTGAAGTCTAAGATCAAGGGTCAAGGAGGGATTTGGACATATTCATTTAGTTGGTCAGTCTTGCAACAACAATTTATTGAGCACCTCATTGCAAGAAACACCCTAGATGTGTTCCCTCTTTCTCAAAGAGCTTATTATCTAGTTGTTCAACAAGCAAAGATTGTTTAAGAGTGAATTGTTGTGATGTAACAACCCAAACTGAGCTTCAAGGTTCCCATAGGTAGTGAAGTTAAAGCCAAGACGTGAAAACTGAGAAAGGACAAAGAGAGGCAAAGGGGAGTAAAGAGTGTTTTGGACAATAGGAATATTATATGAACTAGGGATTAAAGAGAGCATAGTTCTTCAAAAGAACATTCAAAATCTTACCACGGGAGAGATCTCAGAGGAAGATGGCAGAGTAGGAGGGTCCTGAGCTCACTTCCTCCCATGGACACATTGAGGAAACAACTACATGTATTGTAACCTACTCTGAAAATGATCTGAGACTGTAGAAGATCTTCCACAGCTAGTCTTTGAGAGAAGCCCACATCAAAAAGGGTAGGAAGGGCAGAGATGAGATCAGGAACCAAACCCCCAGCATGACTAACCACAAATGGGAAGGACATCACAAGCACAGAGGAGAGAGATCAGACCCCCACACCAGGCCCCCCTGGCCCTAAGAACCCAACCTGGGAAGGAAGTCCACATAATGCCTAGCTTTGAAAAGTCCACTAGAGGGGGTGCCTGGGTGGCTCAGTTGGTTAAGTGTCTGTCTTTGGCTCAGGTCATGATCCCAGGGTCCTGGAATAGAGCCCCTCATTGGGCTCCCTGCTCAGCAGAGAGCCTACTTCTCCCCCGCCCTCTGCTGTTCCCCCTGCTTGTTCTCTCTCTGTCTGTCATATAAATAAATAAAATCTTTAAAAAGAAAGAAAGAGAAAGGAAGAAAGAAAGAAAGAAAGAAAGAAAGAAAGAAAGAAAGAAAGAAAGAAAGAAAGAAAGAAAGAAAGAAAGAAAAAGAAAGAAAAAGAAAAGTCTGCTAGGGCTCAGGAAACTAAGTCTCTGTCCTTAAGGACCAGCACCCTGAATAAATTGGCCAGAGACACAGCACAAAACAGTTTGAAAAGGTGCTTATTTATTAATTTTGCATGTGTGCCAGAGAAGCAGGAATCTGCACATTTCTCTGGGAACAAAAGAGCTAGCCAGCACTTTTTTTTTTTTTTTTTTTTTTTTGCCTCTCCCAGCTTAGATGGCTGGAGGCTTTGGGGAGCCAGTTCTAACATTCTTCATCTACCTTACTAGGACTCCAGCCCCACCCTGACATTCCCCTACAGATGCATACCATCCAATCCACCCACCACACACCCATGCCCCTCCAAAGCAGATCCCACACCACCACATCCAGTGGGCAGCAGCAGCCAGGACCAGATCCCGTCCAAAGTGACTCCTGAGGGCCACCTGAGTGGCTCAGTTGGTTAAGTGTCTGCCTTCAACTTGGGTCATGATCCCAGGGTCATGGGATCGAGCCCCACATCCAGCTCCCTGCTCCTTGAGGAGCCTGCTTCTCCCTCTCCCTCTGCCTGCTTCTCCCCCTGCTTGCACTCTCTCTCTCTCTCTCTCTCTGTCAAATAAATGAATAAAATCTTAAAAACAAACAAACAAAAAACAAAGTGACTCCTGCCCTGGGGAAGGAAGGGAGCAAACCCTGCCCACCAGTACAACCATAGCAATCACAGAAGCTAATTGCAAACAGACTAGCTGAGAGCTGGCCCCACCCACTAATGATCCCAAGGCAGATATAGGCAGGCCCCTGTCAGCAGCATGAAAAGCAAACCCTGCCCACCAGCATGCCCACAGTAGCTGCAACTGGGCCTCACAGCCAGCCACACAGGAAGCAAGTCTTGCACACCAGTGTATCCACAGTAATCACAGCTCACCCACAATGAGAACATATATGCAACACACACAGGGGACACTCTTGGAGCACCTAGTTCTGATGACCAAGGGGTTTGCATTACCAGGGGCACTATAGGACTTCTACATAATGCCAATACTTTCAAGACCATGAGACATAGCTGACCCACCTAATACACAGAAACAAACACAAAATGTAAGATGAAATGAGGAGACAAATGACTATGTCCTAAATGAAAGTACAAGACAAAATCACAGAAAAAGAGCTAAACAAAACAGAGATAAGCAATATTCTTAATAAAGAGATCAAGGTAATGATAAAAATATTCACCAAACTTGAGAGTGGGTGAACTCAGTGAGAACTTCAACAAAGAAATAGAAAATAGAAAAAATAACCAATCAGACTGATGAATACCATAACTGATATGAAAAATATAGTAGAGGAAATCAACAGCATATTAGAGGATACAGAAGAACAGATCAGCAATCTGGAAGACAGGGTAATGGAAAACTACCAAGCAAAACAGCAAAAAGAAAAAAAGAATAATAAAAAATGAGGATGGGGTCACCTGGGTGGCTCAGTAGTTAAGCGTCTGCCTTCAGCTCAGGTCACGATCCCAGTATCCTGGGATCAAGCCCCACATCAGGTTCCCTGCTCAGCAGGGTTAAAATATGACATCATATGCAAAAAAACTGGATGAGGAAGTAAAGCTTTAAAGCTTTTATAATGTGTTCAAACAACAATCAACTCAATATAAACTACTATACTCATAGGATGTTATATATGAACCCCATAGTAACCACAAACCAAAAACTATGTCAATACACCAAAAATAAAGAGAAAGAAATCCAAGCATAACACTAAAGAAAGCCATTAAAACCACAAGGGAAGAGGGCGCCTGGGTGGCTCAGTTGGTTAAGCGACTGCCTTCGGCTCAGGTCATGATCCTGGAGTCCCGGGATCGAGTCCCACATCGGGCTCCCTGCTCAGCAGGGAGTCTGCTTCTCCCTCTGACCCTCTTCCCTCTCGTGCTCTCTATCTCTCATTCTCTCTCTCTCAAATAAATAAATAAAATCTTACAAAAAACATTAAAAAAAACCCACAAGGGAAAAGAACAAGAGAAGAAAAGAAAAAGAAAGGAAGAAAAGAACTTCAAAGACAACCAGAAAATAAATAACAATATGGCAATAAGTATATAATTATTAATAATTACTTTAAATGCAAATGGACTAAATTCTCTAATCAAAAGACAGAGTGAAAGACTGGATAAAAAAACAAGACCCATCGGGGCACCTGGGTCACTCAGATAGTTAAGCATCTGCCTTCGGCTCAGGTCATGATCCTGGGGTCCTGGGATCAATCCCCGTGTCAGGCTCCTGGCTCAGCGGAGAGCCTGCTTCTCCCTCTCCCTCTGCCTCTCCCCCTGCTCATGCTCGCTCTCTCTCTCTTTGTATCTCAAATGAATTAATAATAAAAAAATCTTTAAAAAAAACAGAAAACAAGACCCATTTATTTCTTATTGTACATGATCTTATCGTACAACAGAGCACCTATAGTTAACAATGTGATGTTGTGGACTTTAAAATATGTCAGAGGATAAATATCATGTTAAGTGTTCTTACAAAGAAAATACAAACAAAAACAAAAGAACACAAGGAAATTCTTTTAGGTGATTTATATGTTTATTGCTTTGGCCATAGTTATGGTATGGATATGTATTATGTGCAAACTCTTCCAGATGTACATAATAAATATACACAATTTTAAAATATCAATTATACTGCTCAATAAATCTTTAAAAAAAAGGAAAAAGAAAATTTGTCCACCATCAAAAGTTGATATTAGAGAAGTTCGTCTATTCATGCAGGATAGTTGGCCATATGAAAATAAAATACAATAAATGAAAAAAAAAAAAACAAGACCCATTTATATGCTGCCTGCAAGAGAATCACTCCAGACCTAAAGACATTTACAGACTGAATGTGAAGGGATGGGAAAAGATATTCCATGCAAATAAAAGTGTAAAAAAAAAAGAAATGCTGGGTTAGCAATACTCAGATTAGATTAAACAGAATTTAAAACAAACACTGTAACAAGAAATAAGAAAGATCATCACATAATGATAAAGGGATCAATCCAACAAGAGAATATAATAAATATCCATGTACCCAACATAGATGCACCTAAATATATAAAGCAAGTATTAACAGACATAAAGGGAGAAATTGACAGTAACACAGTAATAGTAACAGACTTTAAGACCCCACTTACATCAATGGATAGACCATCCAGACAGAAAATCAATAAAGAAAGGGTGGCTTTAAATGGCACATTAGACCAGTGGACTTAACAGATATATAGAGAACATTCCACCCTTTAAAACAGCAGAATACGCATTTTTTTCAAGTGCACATGGAATCTTCTCCAAGATAAATTACATGTTAGGCCACAAAACAAGTCTCAATAAATTTAAGAATATTGAAATCAAGTACCTTTTCTGACCACAACAGTATAAAACTGGAAATCAATTATAAGAAAAAAAACTAGAAGAAACACAAACACGTGGATACTAAATAACATGTTACTAAACAACCAATGGGTCAATGAAGAAATCAAAGAGGAAATCAAAAAATACCTGAAGACAAATGAAAATGGAAACACTGCAGTTCAAAATCTTTAGGACACAGCAAAAGCAGTTCTGTGAGGGAAGTTTATAGCAATACAGGCCTACCTCAAGAAACTAGAAAAATCTCAAACCATCTAACCTTACACCTAAAGGAACTAGAAAAATAAGAACAAAAAAAAGCCCAAAGTGAGAAGTGTGGAAATAATAAAGATTAGAGGAAATAAATGAAATGGAGACTAAAAAACAATAGAAAAGATCAATGAGACTAAGATCCAGCCCTTTGAAAAGATAAATGAAATTGATAAACCTTTAGCCAGACTCATCAAGAAAGAGAGAGTGCTCGGGATGCCTAAGTGGCTCAGTCGGTTAAGCATCTGTCTTTAGCTCTGGTCATGATCCCAGGGTCCTGGGATTGAGCCCTGCATTGGGTTCCTTGCTCAATGGGGAGCCTGCTTCTCCCTCTGCCTGCCGCTCCCCCCTGCCTTTGTGCTCTCTCTCTGACAAATAAATAAATAAAATCTTAAAAAAAAAAGAAAGAAAAAGAGTACTCAAATAAATGAAATCAAAAATGAAAAAGTTACAACTGAAAACATAGAAATATAAAAAATTATAAAAGACTACCATGAAAAAATGCCAAAAATTGGAAAACCTAGAAGAAATGGATTAATTCATAGAAATATACAATCCTCCAAGACTGAATCAGAAAAAAAAATAGAAAATCTGAACATATCAAATAATTAATAATTAAATTATATCAGTAAACTCCAAACAAACAAAAGTCCAGGACCAGAGGGATTCACAGGTGAATCCTACCAAATATTTAAAGAATAGTTAATACTTGTCCTCAAACTATTCCAAAAAAGTAGAAGAGGAAGGAATGCTTCTGAACCCAGCATGACCCTGAAACCCAAGCCAGACAAACACTGCAGAAAAAGGAAAATTATAGACCAGTATCCCTGATGAACAAAGAGGCAAAAAATCACAACAAAATATTAGCAAATCCAATAAAAAATACATTAAAAGGATAATTCACCACCATAATCAAGTGAAATTTATTCCAGGGATGCAAGGATGATTTAAAATACACAAATCAATCAATGTGATACATCACATTAACAAAATGAAAGATAAAAGTTATATGATTGTCTCAAACATGCAGAAAAAGCATTTGACAAAATTCAACATCGATTCATGATAAAAACTCTCAACAGGGGCGCCTGGGTGGCTCAGTCGTTAAGCGTCTGCCTTTGGCTCAGGTCATGATCCCAGGGTCCTGGGATCTAGTCCCACATCGGGTTCTCTGCTCCGCAGGAAGCCTGCTTCTCCCTCTCCCGCTCCCCCTGCTTGTGTTCCCTCTCTCACTGTGTCTCTGTCAAATAAATAAAATCTTAAAAAAAAAATCTCAACAAAGTGGATATAGAGGGAACATACTTCAACATAATAAAGGCCATATATAACAAACCCACAGCTAACATCATATTCAATGGTGAGAAACTAAAAGTATTTCCCTAAGATCAGGAACAAGACAAGTACTTGTCTCGCTACTTTTATTCAGTATAGTACTGACAGTCCTAGCCATAACAAATAGACAAGAAAATGAAATAAAAGGCATCCAAATGGTAAGAAGTAAAACTGTCACTATTTGCAGATGACATGCTAGTATATATAGAAAACCCTAAAGATTCTATTTAAAAAAAAGCATTAGAACCAATAAATTAATTTAGTAAAGTTGCAGGGTACAAAAATCAACCTACAGAAATCTGTTATATTTCTATACAGTACTAATGAAATAGCAGAAAGGGAAATTAAGAAAACAATCCCATTTACAATTACATCAAAAAGAATAAAACACCTAAGAATAAATTTAACCAAAGGTTTAGATATGTGGTGAAAGAGGTAAAAGACCTGTACTCTGAAAAGCATAAGAGATTAATGAAAGAAATTGAAGACAACACAAATGAAAAGATATACCATGCTGTGGATTGGAAGAATTAATATTATTAAAATATCCATACTATCCGGGCGCCTGGGTGGCTCAGTCATTAAGCGTCTGCCTTTGGCTCAGGTCATGGGGTCGAGCCCCACATCGGGTTCCCTGCTTGGCGGGAAGCCTGCTTCTCCCTCTCCCACTCCCCCTGCTTGTGCTCCCTCTCTCGCTGTGTCTCTCTCTGAAATAAATAAAATCTCTAAAAAAAAAAAAATCCATACTATCCAAAGCGATCTACAAATGTAATGCAATCCCTATCAAAATAACCATAATACTTTTCAAAGAACTAGCACAGACAATTCTGAAATTTGTATGGAAATACCAAAGACCCTGAATAGCCAAAGCAATCTTGATAAAAAGAAGAAAGCAGGAGGTATCACAATCTCAGATTTCCAACGATCCTACAAAGCTATAGTAATCAAAATATTATAGCTGGCACAAAAATAGACACAGAAATCAACGGAATAGAATTACAAGCCCAGAAATAAACCCACACTCATATGGTCAGTTAATCTATGACAAAGGAGACAAAATATGCAATGGGGAAAAGACAGTCTCTTCAATAAATGGTTCTGGGAAAAATGGACAGCTCCATGCAAAAGAATGAAACTGAATGACTGTCTTACACCATACATAAAAATAAACTCAGAACAACTAAATGGGAGAAGATACTCACAATGGCATATCAAATAAAGGGTTAACATCCAAAATATATAAAGAACTCATGCAACCATAAGTTCAACACCAAAAAACACAAACTGATTTTGAAATGGGCAGAAGACCTGAATGTATATTTTTTCCCAAGAAGACATGCAGATGGCCAGACCTGTGAAAAGATGCTCAATATCACTAATCATCAGAAAAAGGCAAATCAAAACCACAATGTGATATCACCTCACACCAGTTAGGATATCTAGGATTGAAAAAACAAGAAATAACACATGTTGACAAGGATGTAGTGTTGTATGGAAGTGTTGAGTCACTAAATTGTACACCTGAAACTAATATTACACTGTATGTTAACTAACGAATTTAAATAAAAACTTTTTGAAATTTCCAGTTATAAAATAAATAAGTCACAAGGATGAAAAGTACAGCATAGGGAATATAGTCAATAATATTATAATAACTTTGGTGATGACAGATGGCACACTTACTGTGATGAGCATTTTGTAATGTATGTAATTGCTGAATCACTATGTTGTACACCTGAAACTAATATGTCAACTATACTTCAATTAAAAATAAAAAGAGAAAAATAAAGAAAATACACAAATACCAAAAAATAAAAGTTACATCAGAATTTAAAAGAAGAAGAAGAAAAAGCTCACCATGACTAGAATATTGAGTGTGAAGAATAGTGACAGAAAAGATTTCAGTAACACAGATGTCAGACCAAAACTTTTGGCTTGGCAAATAGGAAAGCACTGAAGGGCTTTAAGGTGGGAGAATGAGAATCTGACTTAAAATGTAGAGAGGACCCTGGCTTCTAAGCACAAGATGAAGACGTAGCCACACATTTGGTTTGGCAAGCAGTCATGGTGATCTCATTCCCTTTTGCCAGGACTGTTCTGGCAGTTGATGGTGATTAAGCTCTGGCCAAGGAGACATAAGGCAGTATCATGGGGAGCTTCTGAGGAAAATTTCCTTTCACTGGGGGGGAGATATATTCCTACCAAAATTCATTACCTGAATCCAATCATGAAGAACATCAGAAAAGCCCAAATTGCGGGACAGGAAACAACTGACCTATACCCAGGAACCATCTGGAACAAGCCTGAAGATGAAAGCTGACATGCTGAGCAAGGCAGAGTGTAAAGATGGAGATCATCCGGGTTCCTGACAACTGTGTTTTGCTACTGAATTAATCAATCTTAGATCTAACTTCAACTGGAATTTACATGATTTATTGTTTAAGTCAAATGAATTTTTCATTTTATAGCACATATACAAAAGTGATATTTATATGACACACTGGGGTAAGCAGTTGGGGATGTTCATGGGTAGCTCCCAGGGGTCCAGGCCACCCCAGGCTCTTACCTGGTTGCCCCAGTGTCTGAGGAGATCAATATTTCAGAGCACCTGCAACCAACCTGCTGTGCACTATTGTCCCTGGGCATACTGGCTGGGAAATGCTGGCTTAAGCCACTGTTAGTTGAGCTTTTTGTTCCCATAGTTCAAAGCATCCAACAATCTGATAACTAAGTTAACACACCGCCCACTCAGCCACCCAACCTACAAACCCAGGAGTCATCCTGCACTCACTCCCATTCTTCACTCCCTTAGGTCTACCCTTGGACCTCTTTGAAATTTCCATATTCTGCCCCTCACTTCACCCCCCCGTCATCACCGTCACCTGGATGACAAAAGTAGCTTCAGATTGCCCTACCTCCAACTCACTGATCTTTTTTTTTTAAGATTTTATTTATTTATGAGAGAGAGAGAAGAGGGAGAGGGACAAGCAGACGCAGGGCTCAATCCCGTAACCCTGCGATCATGACCTGAGCCAAAACCAAGAGTTGGACGCTGAAATGACTGAGCCACTCAGGTGCCCCTCCAACTTACCGATCTTTGATCTATCCTAACATGGCTAGCAACTGCTCTAAAATGCAGGTCTCCTGACACTATCACTGTCCTCTAAATCACTGTTGGAGGCCACCAATCTCAGTCTTGTGTCACTTTCACTTGTGATGAGCACCACATATAATTTGTTAAGATAAGAGTGAGAATACTAAAGTGTACTGATGATTTGCTATTTAGATAAATTAGAATATATCCAAATTTGTCCCAATAATGATATCTGTTTTACACTCTGGCATGTTTTTTTTTTTTTTTCAGTGTTAGGATTTACTGGAAGAACACTGAAAATTTCTGCAGCAACTATTTACCTTCTCATCTCTCATACTATGTTAGAGGGAGTAAAGGTGAGATAAAGGGAATTATTTTAGTGTTGAAAAAAAAAGACATTTCCTGCAAGATAAGAATGAAAGAGAAAAGGATAGACAATATCCAAAGGGTTGAAGAAAGAATCTGAAACATCCAAACTTAGGAAGTCTTAATCTTTTCAGAATAGTATCTTTGTATCAAGAGAAGGTATACTGGACATCTTGTTTGACCTCCGGCGTTTATCCTCCTCTGAGCTTGGGAGGCTGAGGTGATGAACTAAGTTAATAAGACCCTTGCTTCCAAATCAGGTTGGGATTCACCAGTAGGAGACCTTGACAGATCATCAGGGCATGAGGAAGATTGAGGTTGGGTGTTTTTTTCACAGCTCCTTCCCTATCAGATACCACAGGTTGGCTCCGTACTTGTACCAGAGACCCACAGATGCTGCCAGGTCAGGTCTCCATGTAACTACCCTCCCCCCAACCTCGATGTTCTGCTAACCATCCCTCCCTGTTGTGTCTTCAGGATGAAGGTGGTAATAGCCCCTCTGTTGTCACTACCTCTGGGATACACTCTCCTCCATTGGCTTCCTTAAATCTTGCACATATCTTTGTAAATAATCCTCTTATTAAACTCTCCTCAAATTAGTCAGTTTCAGAATGCCATTTGTTTCCTGCTGGCACCTCCAGTGATTTTGAGTCACAGTAAGGAATTTGGGTCAGGCTGGAGGAGAATAGGAAGTTTTGACATGGTCAAATGAAGAATGGTATAGGGGTTTACTAGGCAAGCCCATGAATGCATGACATACACGCCTTCATCCTCCCTCACATCTTTTGGGACAGAAAATATTTAAGAAACTGATGATTTATTGGACTGAAACCCCCAATCAACAATAAAGTTAATTTTGTATAATTATTAATCAATAAATACATTATCATTAATATATAATTATATTATCACTTTTTTTTTAAGTGGGCTCCATGCCCAACATAGAGTCCAATGCAGGGCTTGAACTCACAACCCTGAGATCAAGACCTGAGCTGAGATCAAGATTCGGATGCTTAACTGACTCAGCCACCCATGTGTCCCTATGTTATCACATTAATGACCACCAAATGATTGATATTTTTCACTATGTGCCTACTGAAGTTAGCTATAATTATACACTTGACTTGTTTCCTTATCTGTAACTAGATAATCTCTAAGTTCTTTTATGAATTCATAATTCTGTGATGATATGAGTATTAAACCCAGAAATAAAAACAGGGAAGAGAGAGTAGTAGAAATGGCAAGGAGGAGCCAAGAGCTCATTCCTCATGTATATACCTCTGTACTTTTCTCCATGAATCTTTGCAACACCACCAGCCCTGAATAGTTTCTCTTCTCTAAATACTGATAGCACAAGTGATTGGTATCACAAAATCCAACACTCCTTTATAGGTTTTATGCCACTCTCATCTCTAAACATAGCCCAGATGTCAATTTACCCTTGCCTTTATGCCTCCCCACCGGCCACAAGCTCATCAAGAGGAGGGACTACATGGGCATCTGGGTGGCTCAGTCAGTTAAGTGTCCATCTCTTGATTTTGGCTCAGGTCATGATCTCAGGCTCCATGTTCAGCCAGGAGTCTACTTCAGATTCTCTCGTTCCCTCTCTTTCTGCCCCTTCCCCTCCATGCACTCTCTCTCCCTCAAATAAATAAATAGATCTTTAAAAAAAAAAAAAAAAAAAGAGGGCACCTGGGTGGCTCAGTCGCTAAGCGTCTGCCTTCGGCTCAGGTCATGATCCCAGGGTCCTGGGATCGAGCCCCGCATCAGGCTCCCTGCTCAGCGGGGAGCCTGCTTCTCCCTCTCCCACTCCCCCTGCTTGTGTTCCTCCTCTCGCTATGTCTCTCTCTGTCAAATAAATAAAATCTTTAAAAAAAAAAAGATGTTTAAAAAAATTTAAAAAAAAAGAGTAGGGACTATACAATGTATTTCTCTATCCAGTGCTGCCCAACACATTTTTTTCAGATGTTCAATATATATTTAAAGAATTGAAATGATGGACACATACTGATTTCCATGTATTCCTGCCAAGAACCCTTCCCACACACTTTAATTTTCATTTGTTTTTGTTTTCCTGGGTATGTTTTCATAGGAAGAAAAAAGTAGATGGCATTTTGGGGCATGTATTATTTTTCTCCCAATTTGTAACTATTTATATTTACAGAACTGCTATATTAGTTGTGGTAAACTAGGATGTGGTTACAAACAATCCCCAAATTTCAGTTGCTTAATATAAAGAAGTCCATTGCTCATGTAGCACAAATTTATCCCCTCTCAATTATGGAAGTCAAAAGTCTGGTGAGCTCAACTGTTCCCTCCCTCTGGTCTCACAAGGTTAAAATCAAGTTGTCAACCAGCCTGTGCTCTCATCTGTAAATTCCGGGGGCAAATCTGCTTCCAAGTTTATTCAGGTCCCTGTTTCCTTTCTGGCTGTCAGCCAGTGTTGCCTTTTGGCTTCTAGGGGCCTCTCTCCAGTTCTTGTACATGGTCACGTGTTGATCCGAAGAGGCCCTTACCTCTCAGGATCAACAATGCCGTAGCACTAGTCCTTCTCATGCTTGAGAATGCTCTGACCTCTCATTCTTCTGCATCTCTTCTGCCTCCAGCCAGAGAAAGTCCTTTGCTTTTTTTTTTTTTTTTTTGGCTCAGGTTTTCTTTTTTATTTTATTTTATTATGTTATGTTAATCACCATACATTACATCATTAGTTTTTGATATAGTGTTCCATGATTCATTGTTTGCATATAACACCCAGTGCTCCATGCAGAACGTGCCCTCTTTAATACCCATCACCAGGCTAACCCATTCCCCCACCCCCTCCCCTCTAGAACCCTCAGTTTGTTTGCTTTTAACGGCTCGTGTAATTAGTTTGAACACACATGGATAATCCAGGCTAATTTCCTCTATTTTACGGTCTGACGCCTTGATTATACCTTCAAAGCCCCTTTTGCCACATAATATAGCTTATTCATGGGCTCCCATGATTAGGGTGTGAACATCTTTGGGGGTCATCTGCCTACAATATATGGTATGTTTTATACTCATGCAACATACTGTCTTGGGTGCTTTACATACATCAACTGATTTAATTTTCACAAAAATCTGGATGATTTGGTACCTTGAATATCATACATTTTTTACAGGTGGGGACCAGAGCAAAGAAGGTGAAATAAGCTTCCCAAAGTTACACAATTTGTAAGTGGCACTGGTGAGCTTCAGACCCAGGGGCTCTGGCTCCCACATCTGTGCTCTTTACCGGCACACCACACTCCCTCTATAGGACTGTTTCTGCAGCCGAGAGTTGTGTTGCCGCAAGATGTCAGAAGGTTCAGATTGCCAAAATTATCCTAAGCTCAGCCAATATAAATGCTTGACTGTTTTTATTTCTTATATTCAACAAAACTACGTTTTCCCTAAAATTCTTCCTAAAAGTTGTTTAACTAAACCTACATCGACCTTACATTTGCAAATAACTTGCTCATTTATTAAAATTAAAGTCAATCATTTACTTAAATAAAAAAACAATTTCCTAAGAAATATATTTCAATGTGTTGATTGTAAAGAGATTATAAAAAAATTTGGCTTTTAAAAAATTATATATATATATTATATATAATATGACTCCCCAAAAGTTAAGGAATCTGTTTCTAATGTCCAAGGCTTATTTATGGTCCAAAGAGATTACTAGATGTCTTTTCAGTGGAATATTAGTCTAGCTGTTTTAATTATCTATTACTGAGTAACAAATGACCCCAAAACTTAGCAGCTTTAAAATACATTATATATGTTTATTTTTTCTATGGGGCATGAATCCAAGAGAGGCTTAGCTGGGTGGTTCTGGCTCAGTTTCTCATGAGGTTGGTGTCAAGAGGACAGCCTGGGCTCCGGTTATCTGAAGGCTTGACCAGAGTGGAAGGAGCATTTTCCAAGATGGCTCATTCACAGGGCTATGGTAGGATGCCTCTGTTCCTCACCATATAGCCCTCTCCACAGAGCTGCTTGGGAGTCCTTACAACATAGTAACTGGCTTCTATGTGTGTGACTGAAATTGGTTGAAAACTTGCTATCCTTGCAAACTGACAGAAAAGTTGAAATGAGACATAGAACCATTACTACCATTAATTTTTAGAAGCTACTGCTATTTATCAAAAAGAACCTAACTGACCTAAGTGAGTTCACATCTAACAAGTAGCAAAAACAAATCAAAATCTTATCCATCTGACATCAAAGACTATGTTCATTCCTCTACCTTATACTGCCTCACAGAATTAATGTTTTTAGCTGTTTTCATTATTGCTAATAACTTTTACTAGTTTTATTAGTGAATATTTCTGGATCATGTGATTTGCATTTTATATAAGCTCAATATATGAAAATCTGAGTTTTTTCAAAAAAATAAATGGTATAATAAGATTTTGAGATTCTTCATTTTGCAAAAGGTCTAACAAGATTTGATTCAAAAGAAAGCTCTTTTGTCTCATTTAAAATGTGATTTAACTTATGAAAAATTAATATACGGAGAACATGAGCAAAGACAAAGTGGAAAGGATAAGGTGTTCAAGGAAGAATGAGTAATCCAATTTGGCTGGAATGTAGTATACGTTGGGAAGTGCTAGAGATAAATCTGGAAAGGTAACTTTATTATAATTATGTATAAAACACACATGTGACTTTGCCTTATTAGGCTACATCTGCTTAGTCTCAGAAGTATCAAATCAAAAGCACAGACACAAATTTAATTAAGAAGGTATTGATGTGTAATGTAGAATTTCTAAAAATGACTTTATTGTTATGACTTAGATATTGTAAAGGGCACATTCTTAATTGTATGGCTCAAAAGATTTTATATATTTTTCTCCCTTATAAACACTATCCATATCAAAATACAGAACAATTTCAACACCTCAAAAGGCATCTTCATACACCCCTAGTTAATTCTTTCCTCCCTCAAAAAAGAAACCCTATTCTGACTTATATATCACGACAGATTAAATTTGTTTATTCTTGAAGTTCATGTAACTTGTATGTCTTCTTTCACTCATGTTTATGTCTGTGAGATTCACCTACATTGTTCCAAGTAGTTTTTTATTGCTCTGAGGTACTCAGATATGTATTTATAATATTAATATGTTATAATTAATTTTTCCATTCAGCTGTTGATGAGTATTTGGATTATTTCCAGTTTGGGACGATTATAAGTTTGCAATGAACATTCTTTCACATGTCTTTTGGTGTACACTAAATGTTTTTTCTTATTGGGTGTATAACCAGGAGTAGAATTGCTGGGTTATAATGATACATGGTAAGCTTTAAATGTGTTCTACCAATTTACACTCCCACCAGCAATACAGGAAAATTCCAACTGCTCCACATCTTCCCCCCAACACTTGTTATTGTCAGTCTTTTCATTTTAACCATTCTGGTGGAGGTATTGTAGTGCCTCCTTCAGGTTTTAATTTCCATTTTCCTAATGATGTAGAGCACTTTTTTGTGTTTCATGTTACCATTAAGTTGTGCTCTTTTGTGAAGTGCCTGTTCATGGAATGTAGACTTTACCCAAGGTTTTTTAAAGAAATAAAGGTAGGGCACCTGAGTGTCTCAGTTGGTGAAGTGTCTGACTCTTGGCTTCGGCTCAGGTCATGATCTCAGGGTTGTGAGATCAAACCCCATGCTCATGCTGGCACAGAGTCTGCCTGTGATTCTCTCTCTCCATCTGCCCCTCCCCCTGTTCACACTCTCTCTCTCTAAAATAAATAAAATCTCTAAAAATAAAGAAATAAAGGTGTAGGCTCTACTATGTAACATAAAGTAAACCCTCCCCGCAAAAGAATCCTTCCTAAATATCTTTTTTTCTTCTCATGACAGTTACTTCATTTTTTTCTTCTCTTCTGTCTTCACATAAAGATAAAATTAGATATAAAATCTTCTCAACTTCACCCCCACACTTTCACTATAAAATCCCTTCATTCCTGCTCTACAAGGTAATAGCTAATCAAACCTCACTCAGCAAAATGAACACTCTGCTCACACCTACTGAGTCATAAACCTGCTGCCTAGGGAACCTCAATACATCTCACTCATAACAGGTCCTAAATCTACTAGTCTATAAACTCCTTCCTTCAAACTCAAGTTATCTTGCTTATATATTAATTTACTTGTTTAATTTCTACTTGTTCTCAGTGAAAGCAAGTTCTTTGTTGTGTTCAATCTTGAATCTCAAGTGCCTAGAAATGGTGCCTGACACATAGTAGGTGCTCAACAAACACTAGTAAAATAAAGGAAGATTTTTAAAAATACCGATTACATGAACAGATACTCAGCATCACTCATCATCAGGAAAATGCAAATCAAACCATAACAAGATACCACCCCACACCTCTTAGAATGGTTGCCATCCAAAAGACTAGGAATAACAGTGTTCACGAAGATGTGGAGAAAAGAGAAATTTGTGCATTGCCAGTGGGAATATCAATTGGCACAGCTGCTGTGGAGAAGAGTATGGAGTTTCCTCCAAAAATTAAAAATAGAACTAGCACATGATCCAGCTATTCCACTTCTGGGTATTTATCTGAAGAAAAGGAAAACCCAGAGGCATCTGGGTGGCTCAGTTGATTAAGCATCTGCCTTCGGCTCAGGTCATGATCCCACAGTCCTGGGATCAAGCCCCCCATCAGGCTCCCTGCTCAGCGGGGAGCCTGCTTCTCCCTCTGCCCTTCCCCCCAGCCCACTCATGCTCGCACATGCTCATGCATACTCTCTCTCTCATGCTTACTCTCTCTCAAATAAATAAAATCTTTAAAAAAATGAAAACACGAATTTGAAAAGATATGCACACCCCATATTCAATGCAGCATCAATAGGTAAAGAAGATGTGGTATGTATATATGGTTTATATATTTTTTTCAGCCATAAAAAGAAGAAAATCCTGCCATTTGTAATAAAGTAGGTGGAACTTCAGGGTATTATGCTAAGTGAAATAAGCCAGACAGAGAAAGACAAGTAGCATATTATCTCACTTAAATGTGGAATTTAGAAAAGTAAACCCTCCCCCCAAAAGAATCCTTCCTAAATATCTTTTTTTGTATCTCATAGATACAGAGAACAAATTGATAGTTGTCAGAGGTGGGGGATGGGGGTGGGCGAAATAGGTGAAAGGAGTCAAAAGGTATAAACTTACACTTATAAAATAAGTCCTGGGATGTAATGTACGGAGTCATGACTATAGTCAGTAATACTACATTATACCATCAACTGATGAATGGATAAAGAAGATGTGGTATATATATATATATATATATATATATATATATATATATATATATACAATGGAATATTAGTCAGCCATCAAAAAGAATGAAATCTTGTCATTTACAATGATGTGGATGGAACTAGAGTGTATTATGCTAAGTGAGATAAGTCAGAGAAAGACAAATATATGATTTTACTCATATATGGAATTTAAGAAACCAAACAGATGAATATAGGAAAAGGGAAGGAAAAATAAAAGAAGTTAAAAACAGAGAGGGAGGCAAGCCATAAGAGACTCTTAACTATAGAGAATAAACTGAAGGTTGCTGGAGGGGAGGTGGGTGGGGGGGTGGGCTAAATGACATTAAGGAGGGCACTTGTTGGGATGAGCACTGGGTATTATATGTAAGTGATGATTCACTAAATTATACTCCTGCAACCAATACTACACTATATGTTAACTAACTTGAATTTAAATTTAATAAAATAAATATAAAATAAAATAAAGTACCTGGTATAATGCCTGGAATATAGCACATGTTCAATAAAGGTCAGCTTTTATTATTTGGGGGAAAAAATAATACTACTACATTACATATTTGGAAGTTGCTAAGAGTAAGTCTTTAAAGTTCTCATCACAAGAAAAAAATTATAACTATGATGATAGATGCTAACCAGACTTAAACTGTGATCAGTTTGGCAATATATGCAAATATGAACCATTATATCATACACCTAAAGTAATGTAATTCAATTATACCTCAATAAAAAAATAACTCTAAAAATTCAAGCCTTAAAAAAAAAGTTACTGAGAATGATAATTTCCTTCCTCACATCTAATTGCCTGTTTTGGAAACCATCTCAGTTTCAGACTGAGTATCCACATGTACCCAATGAAGCCCATGTACTACTGAAGAACCCAGTTCCACCCTTCTCAAGATGACACACCCCTCTCAAGGTGAGGTCAGGCTACCTAATCTGAACCATATAATCCATCTTCTGGCCATAGCTACTTTAACCCAGTATCAGCTAATGAGACTGAGGGCAACACTAACTGAAGGATTCTAGAAAAGAGGTTTCCTTGCTCTTTTGAGAGACTTTCTGGAAACCATGTGTTCCTCTCCCCACCATACAACCACCTCCACCTCAGATGTGGACAAGGAAGCAGGTAACCCAGGGATTGTCAGCAGCTATCTTGTAATGTCAGCCTTGGAATGAAGATGACACAATAGAACATGGAAAAGGAGAAATATGGGTTCTTTGTGACATCACTGAGCCACTGAATCAGACAAACTCTGAAGTCTGCCCTACTACTTACATAAGTCAATAAATCTTCCTTATTATCTCAGCCAGTTTGAGTTGGGCTTTGTGTTTCTTAGAACTGAATACACCCTGGTACAAAAAGGCAAGGGCATTCACTGTAGGTAAGAGGGGCAGGAAGAGCAAATGTAGAGAGGAACAGAACAGCATGACCCTTAGGGGAATTGCAGGCATTTCAGTATCGGAGCACAGAATAGGAGGAAGCCATAGACAGAATGAGGCTGAAGATGTAGACAGGAGTCAGAAGAGGAGACCAAATGTGTGTCATGCCAAAACACATCGAGTTTATCCTACAGGTAGCGGGTCAAAATGAAATTTGAGGGGACAAGGCAATTGCTTCAGTTTTTATTTCGGACAGGCCACTAGTGGATTCAAAATGGGTTAGCTAGGAAAGAAATTGTGAAAACCTGAACAAAGACAGAAGAAGGACATAGATTGGGGTAACTAGTACAAGATTTCAGAAGGTTGAACCCACATAGTTAGGTAACCTAATGCATGTGAAGAGTAAAGGAAAGGAAGGAATCAGGGCTTATGCCCACCTTTCTAGCTTGAGTTTCCTGGGAGTCAGTGGCATCGTTCACTGAAACGGGGAACACAAACTAATGAGTTCCATTTTTTGATAGAGTTTCAGAGGCTGTGAGATATGCAAGTGTTGTTTGACGGGTACAATAACGTGCTGCATGGGGTTTTTAGTCTCTAAAATCAATTGCCAACATTTTGTGATTACATTTTTTACATAAAAATCCTAATTTATGCCTTCTCTTGGAAAATCAGAAGATCTGACCACATTGGGCTGGTATTCCCACACAGTAAATTTAAATTATGTGTGTGCCCTTCCATTCACCATAATAGCACACTCCCCCCGCCACTGTCTCACACCCAGCCTGCTCTATCTGACCCCTATAGGCATCTGAATTTGCAACCCCTCATACTGATGAAATTGATGTCATGGGAGTATCACCCCCTGAATCAAGTTCCCATCACTCCCATGTACCCCACATTCTAGGTGCATTTCTAGTAGCACCTGAAGCCCATCTAGCAACAAACTCTGGTTACCACATTCCATCACCTTCATCTATAGCTGGGTTTCCTGCTATAGCTCTGTCCCAAAAAGAGTGTCTGGTTCCCAGGTGCCATGGCCCATAAGCTCTAAAGCTGCCATCTAGCATTTTCCCCTTCTTTGTCTTTTTAGCTCTTCTTCCTTCCAATACCAGAGGAGTAGACCTCTGTCAGAACAGAAAAGGAAGGGTCAGAAATGGATCAGCCTGGTCAGGACACACTGGGCTAAACTGGAGGAAGCTAAAGGTTATAGCCTTCCAGGTTCACATGATTACCCAGGGCTGCCACTCTGAAATTGCAATGGAGGCAGTTATGTTATGATTCTACTTTTTCTGAGCCCCTGTTATCTGCACCCCCATATGCACTCACATGAACATGCTCACATGCTCCTGTGGCCAAAATTACCCATCCACCAAAATCTCCTCCCTTTCTCCAAAATAAACTCTTCTCTCCTCAACCATATTACCAAGTAGTTTTTCTTGTTCCTTTTCTGCACACTCAGCATCTCTAAACACCTATATGAGTAAGCTTAGGCAATAGTTGAACTTGAAAGCTCAGGAATTTGAATTGAGAAGTGAGTAAAATTGAACCCTGCTGAGGATTCTGACATTAGGAAAGAGAAGCTCCTAACCTAGATGATTCATGGGAAGTTATGTACATTGGAGGATCTATAGTCAAGAGGATACGTAGGCTACTTGCAGCCATGCCCAACTTATACCAAGAGGAAAACAGCTGAGTTCCCCTTTGATAGTGTTCTGCTGATCCTGGGTTATCTGCCCATGGAAACCTGACATGTGCTCTTTGTCTGAAAGCATGTTGTTCTCATTAGCAGTAATGTCCATATCAGGCCTGCTCATGAACACTAAGGAAATAGAAACTCTTCACTTCCTTTGCCTTGAATTATTGCTTCCTCTCTTGGCGTTCAGAATTGTAAATTGAATCTTATACAGGAAAATGTGTCTTCAGCACACTGGCCACATGCTTGCTTATGTTTAGAACAGCCCCCACTACTTTTCTCTATTACAAATTATATCTTATGGGTCTTAAGTATTTTTAAAAGGGCATCTCTAACAGAATTATTGGTGGTGGTTATGTTTTGGTGATGGTACAGGTGCTGTGAATTAGCTTCCTTAGCAACAGTATTAAAGAAAAATGTTAAAATAGTAATAAAATCTAAATGCCACCACCCTCACATATTTCCATTTTTTCATAAAGCTTCATTCAGTGTGTCCATATGAAATATATTATTTTATGCTTTTTATATTCATATCATTCAGTATACAGTAAGCAAGGTGGTGGTAGTATGTTGGGTGATTGTGGGTAAGCTGGCCATCATTCTCACCAAGTCTCAACTATACTGACTCATTTATCAATACAACATTAATCTTTACTGGCTACTAAAACTCATGGATATTTCCTTAAATAGCAATTTAACAAAACATCTCAGATGACTCGATTCAGCACTATCTACATGGAGATAGTATCAGTTCCCACAGGTTAAAACTCAGTTCCACAAGACTGCACCCCCCCTTCCAATGCCAATCAAAAGCCCAAGCTATCTCCTATGCTTCTGACCCACTGGCTGTAAATCAGAAGTTCTACAACCCCCTCTTCAAGTTCAATTAATTTGCTAAAATAGCTCACAGAACTCAGGAAAACCCTTTACTTACTAGATTACTGGTTTATTACAAAGGATACAAACGAACAGCCAGATGAAGAGATATATAACAAGAGGTCCCAAATGCAGGAGCTTCTGTCCCTGTGGAGTTTGAGACCTGATATGTAGATGTGTTCTGGTTTACCATCCTAGAAGCTCCTGGAACCCTGTCCTTTTAGGGTTTTATGGAGGCTTCATTACACAGGTGTGATTGGTTAAATTATTAGCCATTGGCCGTTGATTTGACCTCAAGACCCTTTCCCCTCCCATTCTTAAGTGCTTCTCCAAGTCATCTTATTATCATAATCTCGGTGTGGTTGAAAGGTGCTTAATTAGGAAATCAAGAAACTTTGCTGTTCTTATCACTTAGGAAATTCCAAGGGTTTTAGGAGTTCTGCACCAGAAATAGGGACAGAGACCAAATATATATTTCTTATTGTAAATCAGAATATCACACCATCCCTGTAGATTCTAAAGAGAGCATATAACCTTTAACTCTTTGCTTCCCAAGCCTTATGGAAAGTTCAAGTCTGAGAAATAGCATTGACATAAAATTGCATGAATGCCCTAATTCCAGCACTATTTTATATTCTTCTCCTCCATCAAGCAAGTCCCTGAGTGTGCTGCTTAATTTGGACTTTAATTTGCTCTTGGAAAGATTACAGTCTAGTGGGGTGGATAAATATCAATCAAATAATCATACTAATTAATGTTTCATTGAAATCTGGGTTGGATTTACTGCTACAGAGAACACTAGGTGTCCCCATATCCATTCACTCCATCTATAGTAACAGATCAGGTTCAAAGCTAGACACATGGCAGCCAAAATAAAAACTACTTTTCCCAGCCTCCTTTGCAGTAAGATGTGGCCATGTGACCAAGTTCTGATCAGTGAAGGGTGAGTAAAAGTAATAAGTGCAATTCCTGAGTCATGCCATTAGAAGGAGTGGTTATGCCCTCCCTTTCCTTTTCCTCCCTTCCACTGACTGGAATGGGAATATGGCGGTGAATTGTCTTAGGGCATGCTGGCGAGGGCAACAACTTAGAGACGTCCATATAACAAGGTAGCAGGATTTGGGGCTCCCAACATCAAGACAGACTCCAGACAAATCCTGGGCTGCTTAGGCCAACATTGTATTATAAGCAAAAGATAAACTTCTATCTTATTAAAGCATGAAGACCATTCAAGAGGTATGTAAGCCCGACCCAGGTAGCAGCATGAGTATAGAAGAAAGGGAGCAAATGGGAAAGACGGTTGGAATTTAAAAATAACATGGTCTTGGATCTGACTAGATATATCGGTTGATGGGATTATGGCTACATTGACATAATCTTGATTATCATTACCACCTTCACACCATCAGTTGGGGAGAGATTTCTCCATTTCAGCATTGGCATTTTGCACATGTTGTGTTGTTAATCTTCACAACCATCTGAAGTGTTAACATTATTGCCCAGAGTATTTGACAGATAAAAACTGAGGCTTAAGTCACACTGTTAGTGGCTGAGCCAGGATACAAAGCAAGGTCTGACCAGCACTCCCACCATTTACTTACCAGGCCCCTATCATTGGACTCAAATAGCAGAGTAGCTTGTGTCATGTGCACAAATGTTGTGTTACTGGGCACCATGCTTTACCCAACTTTCAAAGTGAAGCATACAACTTGATCCTCTGAGATCGTCTATTCTTCATCACTCTACCCTTTTCTCTACCTATTTCTAGTGGAGAAATTCTCCTGAACAGTCAGCCTCTGTGCCTGCCCGTAAGTCATGGGGCCAAAAGCACAGTGTGAGGGGCAGGTCCACCATATCTCCTTGTTTACATAAAGAAGCCAAATGGTGTTGAACTCTCTGACTCTGTGCTATTGTTCCAGGAGGCTCATTCGGCAGGGAATGGAGCAAGGAACTGGTTCTTCTATGAAATGAGAACCAAGTCTTTCCTATAGAAAATCCATATAGGATGAGTGGATCAGGAAACATGCTCATGTCCCCCAAAAAGGCCTTAAGAGATAAATTCTAATAAATGACAAACAGAAACAGGCATGTAAGAAGGAGAAAGGGGATTGCTGGAAGAAAAGGTGAAGGGTTATGAAGACAAATTCATAATTTACCCTTCATAGTTTGGCAGAGCCTACTTTAAGAATAACCTGACTTGGTAAAGCTTTCTTTGTCTTTATTACTGACCATATACTACCAAAAACTACATGTCAGGCCAGCTTTCTGTTTATTTTTAGTAAGGAAGTGTTTTTCCCATATGCAGAAGCTCCTTTTTCTCCAAATTACACTGTCTTACCAACTTGGAAAATGTGTCCCTCATAAATTGCAATCATTTTTGTGGATATGCTTTCACGGTTTGTCATCCATAGTGTAACTACTAAGTGACCAGTTGTAGGATGTTTGTCAAACATTGGCTGGGAAGATGATACCAACATCATTGTGAACACTGACACTCAGGTTCTTGGTTATGTAGTTTTTCTGGACATCTTCCATTCATCCCTGTCTTCCCTACCCTGCTCTGTGCCCTGGGAGGTTGAACAGTAAAGACGAGGACAGCTAGCTCCCTCACCTTCTAGTTCATTGGATTCGGCCAGCAAGGAGCCCAGCAGGAGGTCTGAGGGAGGTGCAGAGTGCGATTCTCCCCCTACCCCCATGCAGTTACTTCCAGCTGGTCTAGTTGCCCAAAAGAGGTAGGGGGTCTCAGTGTCTCTCAGACAGATCCTCTCCATCTCCAGTTCCTGTATGTGGTCCCTTACCCTTGATCTAGAGCAATAATGGAGCCCATTGTTACTAGCCCTGGGTTCTGCACTATTCTGCATGGTCTCCCTACACTTGGTCCTCTGTAAACAGTTCTTTATTAAACTCTCCTTAAATTACCCTACTTTAAATGTGTCATCTGTTTTCTGCTGAGACCCTGACTGACACAGTAATAATACCTTACAGCTAAAGGCTTTTACAGTTTTTCATTGATTTATTTGTACTTGGATAGCACTTTTACAAGTTTTTTTTCAAGTTTTTTTAAACAACAGACCTAGAAATGCAAGTGTCCATGTTTGATTCTTAGTCACTCTGCTGTAAGTAGAACAACCATCTCTTTGTTCTTGTCACAGGCATTTATAGCCTTTGTGTTTTTATTTCCATCTGTTGTTCCCTGAGAAGTCTTTATACTTATATAATGTGAAGACATGAAACTTCTCCCTCCCATTTGATCTTTGCTGGATTTGCTTTTTATCCTCTAACCTCTGGACTCAGAAGCCTGTGAAGGCCTCAAAAACAGGGAAGTATTTTTCTATTTGTATCCTCTGCATCAGTCACAGAGCCTGGCATGGAATGGAACTTAGGACAGACATTTTGAATGAATGGAGAAGGATGTCTATTCTGGATCTCAGTTATTAGGGAACAGAAATCATCAGACAGTTGTCTCCTGAGAGAGCAAACATGAGAAAAGTAAACAACACTTGGTAATCAAGTCAGAGGGTCGTGTCTGCAGTGAGGGCAAAGCACATGGAGAACTTAGAGGCAGACAATCAGAAGCTGAGGTAGCTCACAGACTTACATTGTCTTATAATTCTCTTCTTCAAAAATTCAGAGATGACCAACTCTTTTTCTCTGAGCCAATTATCCCACTTAAACATTCATGAATTAACCACAATAACTTACTTCTAACAAAAAGAAGAAGTAATGGTTTCTGTCTCATACATTTCAGCTATCTTGTACTCAGGGGGTTGTCAAGTTGTAAGATTTCCTTTTACATTCCTAATAATCCACTATTCTCTATGAACAAAAATTTACTTCAAAATGGAAAGCGAGGGTTTGGGTTCATCCCTAATTTTTGACTCACATTATATAACCTAGCTCTAACTAAGCTGTAAGGGCATATAACACTCAAGGCAAAATTAGAAAATAATAGAATTCTTTGACAGAGTAAATTATGTGTAGGTTTTCTTGTTTCATCAAGCCATGGCCATTAGTGATGATCCAGTCCAAACCTTTCTCTTGGCAGATGAGGACTGTGAAGTTTGAGGTCAGATCGGTGGTAGATCCAGGTCTAGGACCAATGTTCCCTGGCTTCCCACTGGAAAAACAGTTACAAAGGGAGGGCTCTGTGCATCTGGACTAGTCCAGTGATATAGAATTTGGCCCCCTTGGGCACTATCTAGTCATCTTCTAAAGCCCACCCACTGACTGACAGGGACCGGACAGACTCTGGAGAATGACAGGTAAAGCTGCCACAAAAGAAGCAACTGTGCTTGGTGACAGCCAAAGGCCACCAAGATAAAGAAGAGGCCTGGAGGGCCAGGCCCCGATATTTATTCAAAAACACTGGAAATTTCCATCTTTGAACAGTTTAGTATGAAAGGAAAACATGAAAAAGCAAGGTCAGAGGAGATAAATATCATTTATGTCAAACCACCACATTCCAAGTTCCTTCATCTTACCCTTGCACCACTTTTGTGAGGTAAATAGTTCTACCCCATATTTACTTTGTATGCTGTGGATTTTTTTTTTTTTTTACTTTGTGCAAGTATTACATTAAATTATTTAAAGTAAATAAGGTGCCTGAATGGCTCAGTCAGTTGAGCATCCAACTCTCGATTTCAGCTCCGGTCATGATCTCAGGATCGTGATGTCAATCCCCACATCAGGCTCCATGCTTGACAGGGAGTCTTCTTGAGATTCTCTCTCTCCCTCTGCCCTTCCCCCTGCTTGCACTCGCTCTCTCTCTCTTTAACAAGTAAATAAATAAATAATTTTAAATAAACTATCCACCTTTTTTATATTCAGGAACATGTCTGAGGTCATAAGGTTAGTTAATGGCAGAACAAGAATCTGACTAAGATCTGTTTAATGCCAAACTCAATGTCTCCAGACAAGTACCTATAATGAGTTTCATCTCCTAAAATCCTGATGAGTTGAATCTTCAGAACATCTATATATTATATTCTTATTATTTGGTTTCTACTAAACTATGCCTGGCACTTGGTCCTTGTTTTAACCTTTAGAATGCCAAAACTTTCGTATTTAATCTTGCCCTCCTAATCATCCTCTTCTAATTAGAATCATAATTAGGAATTCATCCATTTTTATCATCTCAATTAAATTTTGCTCATGACAGTTTAGGATGTGAAATGCGTAAAAGTGTTTACAAGTATCCCAGAGTTGGCTGGGCTGCAAGAAAGCAGGTACATTTATATGTTACAAGAAATAATGTGAATTAGTTCGTCTTTCTTGAAAGAAATCTGGTAGTATTTAAAAAAAAAAAACTATTAAACTATGGATGTCCTTTGTCCGTTTTTGGAAGAATACACACCAAGAAAGTAAACCACACTAAAGACAAAACAAAATAAAAAAATAACATCTCAAAATCTTCATAGTGTTGTTTATAATTGCAAGCATTATAAGAAACCCATCTGCCCAACAATAAGAAGCAGAGAAGCAAGATGAAGCACATTGGGCCAATTAGAAATGACAAAATATGTGTGTGTCACCTGGTGACAAACAACATGAGCAAATTCCAATTGACTTCAACTGGAAAAAGGTCACTGACAATGGCAGTGCCCGACTACTGCCACACACCCTCTTCCTAGCCACCCTCACTGAGTATTTCATTTCATTGTTTTGGGGTATAAGTTTGCATCTCACTTCTCCAAAGCCCTGCATAAAACCCTCCTGAAGTCTGACAGCCAGAATCCAACACTGACACTTCATATATGTATATGTATGTATGTGTGTGTGTGTGTGTGTGTGTGTGTGTGTGTGTATAATATGGACTTTTCTTTTCTTCTAAACCAAGAGTAGATTGCATACACCATGCCCCTTTAACCCTTATAAATAAGGATATGCTCTTACATAACTATAGTACAGTTATTAAATTTAGAAAATTTAATAAGGAATTTGAATTTAATCTGTAAGTCCACCTTTCAGTCTCATTAATGGCCCTAATAATTTTTATAAGCAATTTTTGTTTGGGCCAACATCACTTATTTCATTTAACTGCCATGTCTCAGCCTTTCTTTGTTTTTCATGACACAGATATTTTTGAAGAACACAGGCCAGTTGTTTTGTATAACAATCTTCATTTCGGTTTCTTTAATGCATCCTCCTGGTAAGTTAGGTGCATTTTGGCTGGAGTGCTACCTATATAGTATTGCATCCTTTTCAAGGAATCCATCTGGAGGCACATGATGATGTCCCTTTACACTTCATTGGTGACATTAATTGTGATCACTTGGTTAAGGTGTTGTCCAGTTTCTCTACTGGATAGTTACTGTTTTTCCTGTTATAATTACTCATTTCTTTTCAAACTTTCCTTTCTTAGATTTAGTACCTAGTTATGATTCTTGTTTAAATAAATTTGACTATGATGGTTAAAAAAAGGTGATTTTGTAAATCCATTATTATTCTAACCCATTTAGTTGGCATATAAGAAAGAACCCTCTGAAAAACTCCACCCAAAATTTGCCAGAACTGATTCAGCAAAGTCGTGGGATAGAAAATCAATGTATAGAAATCTGTTGCATTTCTATACACCAATAATGAAGCGGCAGAAAGAGAAATCAAGGAATCAATCCCATTAAAAAAAAAAGAATAACTCTCCCTTCTCTATTAACTTATTCATTTACTTACTTTTCTGTGTATTATCAGCAAATACTCTTGGATCCTCTTTCTTTTAAATGGGTAATAATATATTACTGTTCATATATATCTTGATGCACTAATTGACCAGATTTTGGCCAGTGAGCAAGATTTCAAGCTGGCTTCTGAGTGTTTCTAGCATGCTGCCATCAATGGGGGTTGGGGGAAGATGCTTCCTCACTTTTGGGAACATACAGTGTTTTAGGCTCATCAGACTTTCCCTGCCTCAATCCTGAAATCAGCCATTATATAAAGAGTACCAATTCCATTTTTTAATTGAATGATTTGTTTCTTTTTGGGGGGTAGGGATGTGGTGCAGCCCTTTGCAGTCTGCACAGGGGTGGGGTGGGGACAGGAAAGGTTTGCTGCCCCTGGAGGGCAGCCCCTTACTGTTCCACAGGCTGGAGATCAGAGCTCGGTGTCTGCAGGTGTGGACAGATCTCCCACAGAAGCCGTTGGGTCAGGTCACAGGTCAATCATTGTGTTTGGTGGACAGATGGCTTTTTTTTTTTTTATTAACATATAATGTATTATTTGTTTCAGGAGTACAGGTCTGTGATTCATCAGTCATACACAATTCACAGCGCTCACCATAGCACTTACCCTCCCCAATGTCCATCACCCAGCCACCCCATCCCTCCCACCCTCCTCCACTCTCTTAATCTCAGGAAACAAACTAAGGGTTGCTGGAGTGGAGGGGAATGGTTTGTTTTCTTTGCTGTTGAGTTGTATGAACTCTTTATATATTTTGGATTTTAGTCCCTGATCAGACATATGATTTGCAAATATTTGCTTCCATTCACTAGGTTGCCTTTTCATTTTGTTGATGATTCCTTTGTGGTACAAAAGGTTTTTAGATGGATGTAGTCCTACTCTTTATTTTTACCTTTGTTGCCTTTGCCTTTAGTGTAATATTCAAAGGCTTATCACCAAGACTTATGTCAATGAGTTTACTACTTACGTTTTCTTCTAGGAGTTCTATGGTTTCAGGTTTTACATTCCAGTCTTTAATCCATTTTAAATTAATTTTTGTTTATGGTGTAAGATAATAGTCCAGTTTCATTCTTTTGCATTTAGCTGTCTAGTTTTACCAACACCATTTACTGAATAGTCTGACTTTTCCCATTGGGCTCCTTGGTTATAAATTAATTGGCCATATATACGTATGGGTTTATTTTGGGGCTCTCTCTTCTGTTTCCTTGATCTATGTGTCTGTTTTTATGCCAATCCAATACTATTTTAATTATTATAGCTTTGTAATATAGTTTGAAATCAGGGAGTGTGATGTCTTCAGCTTTGTTCTTTTTTCTCAAGATTGCTTTGGCTATTCAAGATTTCTTGTGGTCCATGCAAATTTTAGATCTGTTTATTCTATTTTTGTGAAATATAAATTTTTTAATGGACAGAGCATCTGAATAGACATTTTTCCAAAGAAGATGTACAGACGACCAACAGGCACATGAAAAGATGCTCAACATCATTAATAATCAAGGAAATGCAAATCAGAACCACAATGAGGGCACCTGGGTGGCTCAGTCGGTTGGGTGCTGCCTTCAGCTCAGGTCATGATCCTGGGGTCCTGGGATCGAGCCCCGCATCCGGCTCCCTGCTCAGTGGGGAGCCTGCTTCTCCCTCTCCCTCTGCCTACTTGTGCGCTCTCTCTATCTCTCTGTCAAATGGACAAATAAAATCTTAAAAAAAAAAAAAACCACAGGGGCGCCTGGGTGGCTCAGTCGTTAAGCATCTGCCTTCAGCTCAGGTCATGATCCCAGGGTCCTGGGATCGAGCCCCGCATTGGGCTCCCTGCTCAGCGGGAAGCCTGCTTCTCCCTCTCCCGCTCCCCCTGCTTCTGTTCCCTCTCTCGCTGTGTCTCTCTCTGTCAAATAAATAAATAAAATCTTTAAAAAAAAAACAAAACACCACAATGAGATATCAGCTCACACCTGTTGGAGTGGCTGTTATCAAAAAGACAAGAAATAATAAGTGTTGGTGAGGATGTTGAGAAAAGGGAACCCTCGTGCACTGCTAGGAATGTAAATTGGTGTAACCACTATGGAAAACAGTATGAAGTTTCCTCAAAAATTTAAAAAAGAACCCATATGATCCTGCAATTCCACTTCTGGGTATTTATCCCAAGAAAACGAAAACACTAACTCAAGAAGATATTTGCACCTCCATGTTCATTGAAACATTATACACAATGGCCAAGACATGGAAACAACCCAAGTGTCCACTAATGGATGAATGATAAAGAAATTGTGCCATACACATTCAATGGAATATTATTCAGCCATAAAAAAAGACTAAAACCTTGCCATCTGTGACAAGATGGTTTGACGAAGAGGGTATTATGCAAAGTAAAATAAGTCAGACAGAGAAAGACAAATACCATATGATCTCTCTTATTTGCAGAATCTAAACAACAACAACAAAAAACAATACTAGTTCATTGATACAGAGAACAGATTGGTGGTTGCCAGAGGCAAGGGATTGCGGGGGATGGGAGAAATGGGTGAAGGGAGTAAAAAAGAAAAAAAAGAGTACCAATTCCTATCAGTGGGGAATTGCATTGCATGCACTAAATTTCTGCTGGGGTGTCATTGTTCCTAGGCCCTTAAATAAAAAGAGTTAGTAAAAATATTAGAAATCATAAGTTTAACTAAGACCAATTCCAGTAAATTTCATAGAGTTCTTCTCCCTCCCACTGTCCATATTTGTATCTCCTCTCTTATATAATGGGCACCCTAACTCCCAACAAATCAATATATTTTTTCCTTTGGTCAATCCTATAATATACATAAAGTAGCTTTAGAATTGCTATTCCCCCACTACTATGAGAAAAAAAAACTACTAAGAAGAATTCAGGATGTGTTTGCCCTTCTTTTTTCCTTTAGGCGGTATATATAGTCAAATTATTGTATAGTCGAAAGTTACTTGGATTAGCTTTTCTCCCACCTTCAAAGTGGACATGACATTCATTCAAAAATATAGTTGGGTTTATGTGTTTCTATTCACGTTCCATTTTAGGAATTTTTTGGTCCACGTTGATTCATTTTATTTCAAAATATCTAGAACATTAACATAAATTGACTTCGACCTCATATAAAAAGGTATGGTCAGAGAAGTGTTACTCTGGCCTCTACAGTTTCCATGCCTCCTCTACACACACTCTGTATAGGTCACTAAGTTCATTAAATTTTGCAACCCCCGTTTATCACTCACGATATTCTGTAAATCACTCCCTACAAGTTCATAGACATCATCCTACCTAGAAACTGATTGTATGTATGTGACAAAAGTTGGTCTTCTTTGCTTGGCCATTAAGGTACTTTCCAATATTTTGCATTTATAAGTAATGCTGCAATTAATCACCTTGGGTGTTTATTTTTCTTTTGTTAGAGGCGTATGTTCCTGGTGAATTTCTAGAAGTAGAGTGCTGGGCTTGTTAGATATTGCCAAATTCCCCTTTGTAGGCGTGGTATCATTTCCCTTCCCAGCAGCAATGTTTCCTCATAGCCTCCGCAACAGAATATATCATCAAGCCTTCAAATCTCTGCCAGTATGAGAAAAGAGAAATAGAATTTCATTGTAGTTTTAACTTGAATTTTCTTATGAGTGAGACTGAACATCTTTTTATATGTTTAGAGGCTATTTTATATAAATAATTTATGAATTGATTCTCTTCATAAAAACTTGAAGCACTATGGATAAGTCCCTTTTAACCATCACTCTCCATCTGGTTCCCTTTGCCCATAGCCAAGGATAGCTACTGTGATCAATTTGGTGTATATCCTTCCAGTTCTTCTCGAATGTCTTTAGATATGAATATATGTCCCTGTAGAAAGTACACTGTATACTTTGGTGTGTTTTGACTTTTTACTTTTTTTTTTCAATGTATCATACTATACATGTCTATCTATGGCTTAACATTTGTTTTTTGTCTTTTTTTACAAAGAAGTAAAACACTTTAATGCCTCGATGTTTTAAATTACAGTGTACTAAATAAATATTAGTTTTAATATTTTTCCATTTCCCTACGCACTTATAATCAACAGAGTTTTTAATGTTTTGATTAAAGTTTTTTTATTGTGGCAAAACTCACATAAAATTTATCATTTTAACCTAAGAGTATAGTTAAGTATATTCACATTGTTGTGAAACAGATCTCCAGAACTTTCATTTTACAAATCTGCAACTCTGTGCATTAAGCAATTACCCTTTTTCCCTGACCAAGCTCCTGGTAACCACAATCTTACTTTCTGTTTCTTGACTTTAGATACCCCATAGAGTTGAATCATACAGTATTTGTCTTTTTGGGGCCAGCTTATTTCACATAGCATGTCCTCAAGTTTCGTCAATGTAGTATTTGGCAGCATTTCTCTCATTTTTAAGGCTGAAAAATATGTCACTGTATGTATATATCACATTTGTTTATCCATTCGTCTGTTGATGGACATTTGGGTTGCTTGCACCTCTTGACTGTTCTGAATAATGCTGCTATAAATATGGATGTAAACGTCCCTTTGAAACCTTGCTTCCAGTTCTTTTGGAGAGATACCCAGAAGTAGGATTACTGGATTATATGGTAGTTTTATTTAAAAATTTTTTAAGGAAACTCCTGTTTTCCATAGCAGTTGCACCATTTTACAACCCCACCAATAGTGCACAAGGGTTCCAATTTCTCCTCATCCACAAACAACACTTACTATATTTTTGATAGTAGCCATCATAATGGGTATGAGATGATATCTCATGATGGTTTTGATTTGCATTTCCCTAATGTTTAGTGATGTTGAGAATTTTTTCATATGCTTATTGACCATTTATATATCCTCACTGGAGAAATGTCTATTCAAATACTTTGCCCATTTTTTTAAAGATTTTATGTATTTATTTGACAGAGAGGGAGTGTGAGAGAGCACAAGCAGGGGGAGCAGCAGAGGGAGAGGGAGAAGCAGGCTCCCCGCTGAGCAGGGAGCCCGATGCGGGGCTCAGTCCTAGGACCCTGGGATCAGGACCAGAGCCAAAGGCAGATGCTCAACTGACTGAGTCACCCAGGCGCCCCTCCTTTGCCCATTTTTTAATTGGATTATTGGTTGTTTCTGTTATTGAGATGTAGGAGTTCTTTAAACAGCCTGGATATTAACCTTTTATCTGATTAAGTGATTTACAAATAGTTTCTGCCATTCCTTAGGTTGCTTTTTCACTCTGTGCATTGTATCCTTTGATGGAAAAAAGTTTTTAAGTTTGATATAGTTTCATTTGTCTGTTTTTGCTTTTGTCACCTGCATTTTTTGGCATCATTCCAAATAAATCATTGCCAAGTCCAATATCATGAAGTTTTACTATATGTTTTCTTCTAGGAGCTTTATAGTCTTAGATCTTACATTTAAGTCTTTAATATATTTTGAGTGGTGTAAGTATCTCATTTAATTCTTTTGCATGTGAACATCCAACTTTCCCAGCACCATTTGTTGAAAATACTGTCTTTTCCCCTTCAAGTGGTCTCAGCATCCTTGTTGCAGATCATTTGACCATATACACAAAGACTTATTCCTAGGTTTTCTATTTTATTCCATTGGTTTATTTGTTTGTCTTTATGCCAGTACCACACTGCTTTGATTACTGTAGCTTAGTAATATGTTTTGAAATCAGGAACTGTGAGTCTTCCAACTTTGTTCTTTCTCAAAATTGTTTTGGCAATTCAAGGTCCCTTGAGATGTCATATTAATTTTAGGATGGATTGTGCAGCTTAACTTTTTACCTCAGCAATATTGCTTAATTTATCCATATTAATATAAATACATCTACATTTACCTCATTTTTTTAAACTGCTGTGTAATATGTGTTAACAGTACTACAATTTCCCTTGAACATTATCCAAAATGATTATCACTTACGTTGTTCCCCATTTTCACTGATCTTGATTGAAATTGCTTAAATGTTCCATTAATTTTAAGTAAGTCAATGGCCTTAAGTGATTAACAATGAAAGTAGTCTTTTTAATTTCATTTTAGCCGAATACAAAAATCAATACATACAAGTCAATGCAGAAAAATACAAGGACTAAATCTAAAACACTTCTACCTAAAATCATAGGCAACACATATAGATTGGGGGGATTTATAGTATAGAAATTAAATCCTAGATCCTCCACTAACTGTGTGACCCTAGGCTAGTTACTTAATTTCACTAACCTTAGTTTTCTCACATATAAAATGAAGACAATAATATCTACCTCCTGGAGGTTGTATGAGAATTAAATGAGATAATACCTAGGATAGTGTGGGGGCATCTGGGTGGCTCAGTTGGTTAAACATCTGCCTTCACCTCAGGTCATGATCCCAGAGTCCTGGGATCAAGCCCCTCATCAAGCTCCCTGCTCTCTCTCACTCTCTCTCAAATAAATAAATAAAATCTTTAAAACAAATACTTAGGATAGTGTGTAGCACTATATTCTATATCTATGCTACAGATTCTATAGGGAAATGGGTAACTAAATTAAAGTATAGCCAAACAATAAAAATTTATATAGCCATTAAAAATAATGAGGTAGATATAAGGGCACCTGGGTGGCTCAGTCATTAAGCGTCTGTGTTCGGTTCAGGTCATGATCCCAGGGTCCTGGGATCGAGCCCTGCATCGGGCTCCCTATTCCACAGGAAGCCTGCTTCTCCCTCTCCCTCTCCCCCTGCTTGTGTTCCCTCTCTCGTTGTGTCTCTCTGTCAAATAAATAAATAAAATCTTTAAAAAAAAATGAGGTAGATCTATATGTACTCACTTGGAAATATTTCTCAGATTTAAATTAAAAAGTAATACAGGTAATTTCATATTTTAAAATGCACATGTGATCTGCATATACACGTGCATAAAAATAGCATGTATAGTATAACATACATATGAAACAAAAGTCTGAACAGTCACATACCAAACTGTTAAAATGGTTTTGAGGAGGCATGATAGAAAAAGAAATGAAAAGAATTTCATTCGCTGGGGCACCTGGGTGGCTCAGTCTTTAAGCGTCTGCCTTCAGCTCAGGTCATGATCCTGGGGTCCTGGGATCAAGCCCCACATCGGGCTCCATGCTCAGCAGGAAGCCGGCTTCTTCCTCTCCCACTCTGCGTGCTTGTGTTCCCCCTCTCATTGTGTCTCTCTCTCTGTCAAATAAATAAAATCTTAAAAAAAAAAATTTCATTTGCTTTTTGCACAAATCGTGTGAAATCATTAAAATGAAATGCATTATTTTGTTAATTAAGAGGCTAACAAGGATTTTTTTAATCTAAAGAGAAATTCTAATTTGAAAAGGAAAAATAACTTTAAATTACAGAACTACTTTATAGAACCTTCCACCTGTTGTTTTTTTCAAACTTAACACCTTGTGAAGAACAATTTCAAATTAAAAATAGCAAAAGCAAATAGGTCACCTAAAACCTTCCAACTCTGTTCATCTTGAAATCATATCAGGAAATGTTTACATCAGTGCAGTTCTGCAGGAGGACTTGCGAGATCAATCTGAACCTTTTGGCCTCAAAGGATCACTCTGGGATAAAATAAACATCTTCTAGGTCTCCCCTGACTTTTATTAATCTAGGCCTCCTAGCTCATTTGAAAATTGGCCACATCAGCTTTCTTTACACAGAATAGCAATCCATATAAATCTTTTAGCCTCGGCTACCCAGGGCCATACAAGTAAACCATTACAACCATGGTCTTTTCTTAATTCCTAAAGGAAATCAACAATGAGGGAAAAGGCTATTTCCACAAAATGTGGGGCTTTCCATTATATGCTTATGATGGTGCCATAAATTAATCAAAATATAAGATTTGCTCTTTTCAGTATATCCTTGAATTATGTTTGTAGATCAAGAACTTTCTAAAAACATATTTACTATAATAATTATTACAAACATATTTAGAAAAGAGATGAGAACCAAGAAGAACAAAGGATGTAATTTTAAAATAGCTTCAGAAAGCTAGCATAATGTGATAGCCACAAGTTACTTTATACCTCCACAAATGAAATTTACTCTTCATGGGCAATGTGGAAATCCGTAGGAAAAATTCTCACAAAGCTCAGTTGAGGAAATTCGTTGAACGGTGAAACCCATTATTTGAGGGTTGGGGGCAGGGAAAGAGATTGATGGAAGAGATATGACATCATAAAAGAGCTCAGGCACAAGGAAAAGTCCAGCTTCATAAACTTTTTTTTCCCTTAATAATGGGACATTATAGGATGAATTTATATCTAGGATAAACAAAGCCAGTTAGGATATTATAAAATACAGTGAAGAAATTCAATGTGCAATGATGCTGAAAAATCCTAAAATGACTCCAAAAGAAAGAATACGAGATCAACATCTAAGCAATATTTTTATGTCATTAACTCTTTATGAACAATGAAAGACCGATAATAAACAAGAATGAAAAGAGTGGTGTCTGATAATTTTATAAAATTGTCTATTAAGTGGTGTTATTAATGGAAAGGTGCCATCTGGGTCACAGATACAGTGAAGATCCATTTTGGACCATTCAGACAAAGGCCAGATAAAACATTCCTGGGTCCTCAAGGTACCACATTAGTCCCAGATGAGAGAGAAATTAGCTTCTATTTTATTTAAGTCACTGCTATACAGAGTCTTTGTCCCAGGAACCAAATTTGTATCCTGACAAATATTGATGAAGTCTGATTGAAATGAAAAAAAATTGAGGTTTTTTTGATTTATTTGTTTTGGTTTGTTTTGTGTGTGTGTGTGTGTGTGTGTGTGTGTGTGTGTGTGTGTGTGTTTGTTTATATACTAAATGAAAGACCAGGGGCGCCTGGGTGGCTCAGTAGTTAAGCTGCTGCCTTCGGCTCAGGTCATGATCCCAGGGTCCTGGGATAGAGCCCTGCATCGGGCTCCCCGCTCAGCAAGGAGCCTGCTTCTCCTTCTCCCTCTGCCTCTGCCCCTGACTCATGCTCACTCTCTCTCTCTGTCTCTCAAATAAATAAAATCTAATAATAATAATGTACTAAACATATTGATGGAAGAGAAAGGAGATCATCATGCGTTTGGAACCAAATGAAAGATGCCAAGATAAATAGATCATGAAACTGAAAGGTTGTCTTTTGGGACTAGATGGTGTCAGGTTTTAAGGGCCAGACTGAGGGATTTCATTCTAAGATGATTACCTAGGCCAATGGAGGGTTTGGGGAATAAGAAATAAAAGTAGAAGAGTAGACGTCACTAAGAGAGCAACTGCAGTGGTCCAGGAAGCGAGGGTAGGGTGGATGTGGTGAGATGAATATGGAGGTCAAGAAGCAGGGCTCACACTCAAAGGCTGGATTTCGGGAGTAGGGCTACCCAGGAATGCAGTGCAGTTCCCTGCCTCGCCTTCAACAACCCTCTCACCTCTGCCTTCCAACTGTACCTAGATGAGAAATCTAATATTGGAGCCTGTCAAGATCCAACCCTAGCCCTGCCACTTGCTGCATATATGGACTAAGTTAATTTAATTTTCTGTGTTTCATCTTCTCTATCTTCTTCATCTACAAAATGGGATTAATAATAGTCTCTCACTTAGATTCATGACATGCAAAGTGCCTAGAAAAGTGTCCACCACCTGCCATGATAAGCATCAATAACTGATACCTGATAATATCATTACTAGACATTTTCAACATCTTAAATATGCTGTATCTCTCTCACTTCTAAATTGGGCACCTGCTCTTCCCTACACCTGGAATAGACTTTAATTAATTCCAAACTCATCCTCAACTCCCAGCCCTACCGTCACTGCCTCTAGGGGGCCTTTTCTGATCCCATAGATGAGATTCAATTCTCTTGCCTCACTACTCCATACTTACCCTCCAACAGTTATTCCCATCATATTTTCCAATAATCACTTGTTTTGTTTGATTTTCCTACTAGATCAAAAACTCTGTGAAGGAAAGAACTATTGTTCTTCGTTTTGTTCACCCCTGTATCCTCAAGGCCTAGCACAGTGCTTGGAAAACAGTAGGCATTAAATAGATATTAAAGAAATCAATTCACCTAGGAAACTTGTAATATTAGCAAAAATCAGAGAATGTAGTAACTAAGCACTCAGGGCCACATTTTGACTTTCGTGGGCCCCATCCCACATAAATATAATTTATAAATATAAGCATTGTGCCCACTGTGCCTAATAGATAAGTCGGCCCCACAAGCATCAGCAACAGAAGAGTTAAAAGCAATGGGAAAAGTCAGAAGGGAATAGAGGGAGGGCCAGAATTGGAAATTAGCCTGACATCTGAGATGCGGTAGACAATGTGACTGTGAATCGACTACAATGCTTTTATTTGCAAGTAATAGAGTCCTGATTCTTGGATTGCTTCAAATGCCTCCCAACTTTCTCCTTTTTTTTCTACCTCAATTACCATAAGAAATTCCCTTGTTTTTCCCATGCATGAACAGTTGGCTACCAGAATAAGCCTTTTTTTAACTGTGAGCTGGTGTCATTCTCCTACATAGAACCCTCCATCTCATTCAGAGCAAAAGCCAAAGTCCTAATAATGGCCTATCATATTCTTCAGCCCATGCCTACTTAACCCCCAATGCAAACACATACCTCCCTGACCACATCTCCCCTCACTTACTTCATTTGAACAGCAACCTGTTCCTCAAACACGCCAGACGCACTCTGACCCCAGGGCCTTGACACCAGCTGTTCTCTCAACCTCCAAGGCCTTTAATTCCAGCAAGCCACATGGCTTGTTCCCCCAACCCTTTCAAATATCATCTTCTCAGTGAAGCTGTTCCTGACCACCCCATTTAAAACTGTAACCCTCACCACCTTCCCCAGGCCCTGCCCCCTTCCCTGTTTTATTGTTCTTCATAGCACACATATAGCCTGTTTGCTTCTACAGTACTCTATCATTTACTTATTTGTCAGTCTCATCCCACAAAAATATAAGCTCCATGAGGGCAGGAATTTTTTTTTTTTTAATCTGGTTGGTTAAATGCTGTATCTCCAGCATCTAGAACAGGGCCTGACATATGACAGGTGCTCAATAATTATCAAATGATTGTATGAATATTTTGCTTTCTATAGTTACGTATTGTGAATATTTTACAAGAATAAAATGTTCATTTATCCATTCAACAAATACAGATTTAGAGCAAACCCAAGCCCAGGCACTATGTTAGGTGCTGAGTCAAGAGTGGTGAGCCTAACTGGGCTGACTACACTACCTGGGCTCACGGAGCTTAGTCTAGTGATAGATGATCAAAATAATGACAAAATGAGTGTTAAGTATTGGAAGGAAGGGACACAAGTCTACAAAAGTATATCACAAAGAAAGCTAGCCCTACCTGGACTAGATAAAGGGGAGTGGAGCAAAAGGACTTGGGGAGGGAGAAAACCACAGGGGACTGGTAATTAGGCTCCATGTTATTTGATTTCTCTATGATTTTGCTCAGGACTGCCTCTGTTTAGCATCAAAAGTGTTAAGAGTTGCACTCCATACTACCCACTGATGATTCCCTGAGGAAGTAGCCCCTGAGCCAGGAAAGATCCACACCCATTACAGAGGTGAAGGGGTAAAGGCAGGGCAGAGTGGAAGAGGAGAATAGAGCCAGAGGAAACTGTGGCTGAAGATTCTAGAGGTGAAGGACTGTGGTACATTCTGGAACACAGAAAGCAAGGGGAGAAGTGGCGGGAGAAGAGGCTGGAGAGGGAAAGGGTGGCCAGGCTCTGGCAGGCTCTCCAGAAGATTGCAACTTTACCCTAAAAAGAATCAGAAGCCACAGGAAGGACCTGGTTTGGTTTCACTTCATTTTGTTCCATTTGCATTGTGGTGACATAACTGGACACGTATTTTGACAGTATTATGGAAACTGCCTTTGTGGAGAATACTTTACCAGAGGCACCTGACCGGGTGCAGAGAGATCAGTCAGGAGGCAGCTGAGTAGTCCAGGAGGCCAATGCTGGTAACTTGCCCCAGAGTAGAGAGGCAGGAAATGGGGAGAAGTCAACCAGTTCAAGAGATTTCACTACCTGTGTGTTACGGACTGAATTTTGTTCCTCCAAAATTCATATGCTTAAGTCCTCCCCCCCGCCAGCGCCTCAGAAGGTGACTGGATTTGTAGGTAGGGCCTTTAAAGAGGTAATTAAGGTAAAAGGAGGTCATTAGGGTAGGCTCTAAACCAGTGTGCCTGGTGTCCTTATAACAAGAGATTAGGACACACACACACACACACAGAGGGAAAACCATGTGAAGACACTTGGAAGGTGGTCATCTCTAAGTCAAAGGGAGAGGCCCTAAGAGGAACCAAACCTACCCACAATTTTATCTCGCATTTCTAGCATCCAGAACTGTGAGAAAACAAATTTCTAATTGTTCAGGCCACCCAAGCTGTGCTACTTGTTATGGCAGACATTAATACACTATGAAAGATAAAATTTAAGTGAACAATACGACCTCTGAAAAATAAAAATATACTTTATTTATTCTAATTGAAATCAGGGTGGTGTATGATGGTAAAATTCAAACAAAAGAGCGTTTCTTCAGGATCTCCAGAGATGGCTTCTGCAACACATCTGTATTGTCCCTAAAAGGAGGAATAAGAAATACAAGCAAATAAAATGTTAGATGCTTCTATTTTGTAAGACTTTTATAAGAACTTTGTCTTAGTAGAAGGAAGCCATTTAAATTAAATTGGTTATCATTATCTTGGTTTTCTAATGAGATGAAATTTTGTATGCCTTTGAATTCAGCGAGCATAAACCTATTTATTTCCCAATTACAAGAGGATGTTTTTTAATAATTGTTTGAAACAAGCCTGTGAGATTTTCAAACATTCAATATCCTTTAGAACAAAATAGGTAAGGAATATGCATTCATGAAGACTATTTTAAAAATGGTCACGCAAAGTGAAACATGTACAAAATTTCATTGCCAGGTATCTAATACAAATACCTAAAATTACATTATTACTATTCATGGAGGCAGTTCCAGAGTCACACACAGCGGTCGGTCGTACAGTACTTTCACCCAAAGATCATTCACCAGATTAATAATGAGTATTCAAATTACTTTTAGCCATGTATATTAGAGGAAAAACATGAAGTGCAAAAGAACTTTCTTTTGTGTTACTTTTCCATATTTCCATATTCCACAGAAAGAAGAAATACAAAATACCCAAAACTAAGTAAAAGTGAAAAACACAGTCTTAAAACACCTTAATACTGAATAGCAATTTTTGAAGTTGTGAATGGCTTGTTTCAAATTCTTAACACATTTGCTACTTTGCAAAAGATTCTCAAGAAAGTACAAATGACTTGAGCAATACCTTAGAAAATCGTAATCCCGTGAAGGAGAAGGATACTGTTGTATTCACAGTCTCTACAAACAAAATACAAAATACAAAAAGTTATATTGGTCATCATCGGGTGTTTTTTTTTTTTTTAATGTCGTTGGAGCGCACCTTCTACACCGCTGCTAGCAGAGGTGATCCCAAGAAAATTGTAGAAGTAGTGAGTTTTGTATCCTGGCTATGATTCTCCGATGGCACTCTCTGCCAACCCCAAGCGTCTCTCAGTATCAGCCCCTATTTCATCCCTCGGGGGATGCAAAATTTGAAGGCCTACTAGTCTCAACAGTGAATGAATGAGCAAGCAAGTGCTCATAGGCATCATCCCAAATTAGATATGTGCATATTTAATACTGCTGCTCCTTCAGCAGAGTATAACAGATCTTCCTAAAAGTGGAGGAGAGAGTTGGGGGGCAGCCAGGATACCAAATCTCCTTCCAGTCCCGCCACTGAGAAGCCTAAGTAGTCACATTTGAAATGCATGGCCATGGGCCCGAGCCTGCAGAAGCTGTGGAAGACAGAAGTGCAGGAAAAACCACACTCCACCGACCTAATCAGAAACACCGAAGGAGTGAACTTACGGGATCAGGATAGAAAAGTAGAAATGTTTTGAATCTCTAACAAAAGCAATAGTGGCCAAAAGTCTCTTTTAAAGTAATGGTTATTGTTCTCCTAACTAGCTAAAGACAATCCTTAATAGCAAATGAATGGATTATGTCTGTGTGTGTGTGTGTGTGTGTGTGTGTGTGTGTGTGTGTGTGTGTGTATATATATATTTCTATTTTCATAAAAAAGCACCTATTTGCTTCTGGGTATCTCCTTAATAGGGGTGTTAATACACTGAAATCTTAGTTCTTGAGCTCAGTAAAGTGATCTTGTCTTCATGATGTTATGATTTCTTTCATTCAAGGCCAATCTAATTCAAATGTAATAGTTCAACAAGTATTTATTGAAAGCTACTCTTACCAGGGACTGAGGAGACAAGGGCTAGTACACACTGTTCCTTCCCTCAGAGAGTTAACATCTATGGGGATATAGGCATGTAAAGAAACCATTCCAAATACAATGCCATAAAAAGATGTAGCAAGGATAAAAGCAGCATACAGCATTTTTGGTAAGAGTGATGGTTCTGAGTCTGAATCTCAGCTCCTCTACTTACTTGGAGTGTGGCCTTGGGCAAGTCACTTAGCTTCTCTGTGCTTTGGTAAAATGGCAATGGATTATAACACCGCTCTCATAGGATTAACATGAAGGCTATAAGAGCTAAGATATGTATGTGCTCAGAACAATGCCTAGAACTTAGCACTCATTAAATGTTATTAATATTTGGGGGCACCTGGGTGGCTCAGTCAGTTAGGCGGCTGCCTTCAGCTCAGATCATGATCTCTGGGTCCTGGGATCGCCCCTGTTCAGCAGGGACCCTGCTTCTCCCTCTGCCCTTCCCCCAGGGTTTAGGCTCTCTCTCTCAAATAAATAAATAAAATATTTTTTAAAATGTTATTAACATTAAAATGTTTATTAGAGCATTAAATATTATTCCTCCTTTCTAGACCTTCTTCCCATGGCGTCTTGTGAATAACAATGATGTCTTAATAATTATCATTGATATTGTAGTTACTTTATTCACAAGATGCCATGGGAAGGGAATCTAGAAAAGAGAAGGAAGGGAGTTGAATCGTCACAGAGGTTGGGAAGGAAGGAAACGAAGGACATTCCAGGTGGCAGGAAAAAGAGAAGCAAAGGCGAGAAAGTGAAAATCAGTATGACTAATGCATACACCTGCAAGGGGCGCAGCATTATTAAAGCAAAGGAGAAGCAGGAGTGTTAAGAAGGAAATCTGAAGAAGTAAACATAAATGTGCTCAGATTCCACATCTGAGAGAATGGAGGCAATGAAAGAACATCCAAGGGTATGAAATGGTCAGACTGTGTTTAGAAAGATGGGTCACATGACCATATTGTGGACGGATTTAAGGGGGCACTAAGAGTCAGGGAGACCAGTTAGAGGCCAGGAGGCAGTGACGGCGGTGAAGAGAAGAGCAGGTAAATGCCCTCCGTGCCCACCAACTCAGGTGCCCCCCGCACAGACACTTACGGTCTATCTCATTAGCCTGCTGCTTTCCTTGAGAGTACTTCTCATAAACGGAATCTTATTTCATTTGAATGTTATTTTATGATCTTGTTTACTAGTCTATAAGCTCCATTGAGGACAGGGGCTTTGCTTTGGTCACTTTTGAATCTCTAGCTCCTACTGCCTGGTCCCTGAGTCCCTGGCTCAGCTACATAATTTACAAGGCCCAGTGCAAAGTAGAAATGGGGGCTCCTTGATCAAAAAGCAGGAGAGACATCCTATTAAAGGTACAGAAATATAAAGCTTTCTTCCACAGTCTCTCTCTCTAGACTTGCCATGATATTTTTTATTTGCTATGTAGTATCATTTGAAGTCAAACAAAATTTTAAATTGCCATTCATCTTTATTTTGTGCAATGACAGCTTTAAACACAAATATCAGAGCTTTTAACTCTAAGGCAGAATCACTGAAACGACACAACTTGTATTTGGTGGCTCATCCCCAGAAGGTATCTCAAGCTGAGAAAACTAACACAAGCTTGACTCAGGAAATTTGAAAGAAGGAAGAGAAGTTACCCCCAGACATGGAATGATCCAAGGGATGTTCTCTTGGCACAGAGTGAAAGGTGAGTATAGAAGCTCAAGGGCACCCAGGGGGCTGCTCCATGACTGGGGCACCTGCACAAAGCACGGGCCTGACAGCTGCCTAAGGTCTCCCTCCCCCGTGCTGCCAGATGCCTCATGCCTCACATCGGGTCAGAGAAGACAAATCAGGCTTCTTTCCTTCCCATAGGCCTGCTGTCCCATGAGTGACCCTCAAGGGTTTTGCAACCTCTGTGTAATACCTCCATGAGCTACCTGTTGGTGGGGAGGCAGTCCTGCCCCCACCTAATCACCCACTAAACAATGCCGGTGCTGCCAGCCCAGGCGGTTGATCATGGCCACACCCCACTTCAGACACTGCAGGGCAACTTTGACTAACCCTGACCCTCCCTGCATCCAGGCTCCCACCAGGTAGCAGGGGTCACTGGCTGTAAATGGGGAGAGGGGTACCAAGCAGGATGGGACAGTGGGGCATGCACGCAACTCCCCTAGATGGGTCTTGGCTCCCTGCTGCCCACTGCTCTGCTGGCACCCTGGGCCCTGTTGTTCCCCCTGCTTGTGCTCTCCCTCTCTCTGTCTCTGACGAATAAATAAAATCTTTAAAAAAAAATATGCCTTTGAAATATCCATTTATTTATTTTCAAATGTGGGTTTTTTTAAAGATTTTATTTATTTGAGAGAGAGAGCAGGGGGAAGGGGCAGAGAGAGAGGGTCAGGGAGACTCCCTGATGAGCATGGAGCCTGACACAGGGCTTAATCCCAGGATTCTGAGATCATGACCTGAGCCGAAGGCAGACACTTAACCGACTGAGCCACCCAGGTGCCCCTCAAATGTGTTGTTATTTTTTTTTAAGATTTATTTATTTATTTATTTATTTATTTATTTATTTATTTGAGAGAGAGAGAGAGTACATGAGAGGGGGGAGGGTCAGAGGGAGAAGCAGGCTCCCTGCTGAGCAGGGAGCTCAATCCCGGGACTCCAGGATCATGACCTGAGCCGAAGGCAGTCACCTAACCAACTGAGCCACCCAACCAACTGAGCCACCCAGGCGCCCCCTCAAATGTGTTTTTAAAAGAAACAAAGGTGTGTGTGTGTGTGTGTGTGTGTGTGTGTGTGTGTGTGTGTGTGTAAGAAGTGGTAATATTATGGGTAATCTTTATTTTATTTTTGCTTCCGTACATTTTCTAAATATGATATCCTAGAAATATATGACTTTTGTAACAAATACAAAAAAGAAAATTATTTTAAAAGTGGATATGTATGGTACTTACTAATTTGATTCCCAAATTTTCAAGGGTCTCTTGATAGCATCAGTGCTTTGTAAATCAGAATGCCCTGAGCTCTGAGCCCATATACTCAGCTACCAGATGGACATGTTTATTTGAATGTTCCAAAATTACCTTGAGCTCGATATGCCCAAACCTGAACCCATTGCTTTCTTTTTAAAAATCTGCCCCTTCTTCTGCACCCATCATTTCAGATAATGGCATTTCTGCTAATCCCAGTCACTGGCCCTCTACCAGCCCTTGATTTTCCCTAATCTTTGCCTGCCACATCAAATAAATCAGCATATCCTGCCAATTCTGTCTCCAAATATGCCTTCTCTCTTCTCCTCCCCTCTGCTCCCAGGCTGCCATCTTTGTTCAGACTTCATGGTCTCTCACACAGCCTCCTGGCTGGTCTTCCTTCCATCCCAGTTTCCTGCCTCAGCCAACCCCCGCCTCCTTCCATATGGACACCAGTTATCTGCAAAACTGAAAATCTCTGTGGGTCATCCCTACCCACTGATGACAAGATGCAGGCCAATATTTTGTGCATGACTTACGTGCTCACCCCTGCCCCCTTTCCTAGGCTCATCTCCAGCAATTCCCCACAGCACATTCTGCTCCAGCTACAAAAAAACTACTCTCCAAATAAACCATATTCTTTCATGGCTACATGTGTTTGCCTCTGCTGTTTCCTCTCCAAGGAATGCCCTTCCTCCTCCTCTCTGATTTTCTCAGATTCAAGATTTTAATAACATAATCTCTGAAACCTTATCTGAGTTCTGTCACAGCAAATTGAGAACTATATAGTTAAAACTAGGAGCATGTAATTCTATTGGCGTTTATGACATTTCATTATAATTTTTGTTCCCGTGACTTTCCCAGAACAGAGGGACCTTCTGAGGAGGGAGACCCTATCATTCAACTTTGGATCACCAAAGCCTAAATCATGACTCGCTCAAATTAGGTTCAACAGATGTTTGTGGAAGGAAATGAGGAAGGGAGGGAAAAGCCAGCAGACTGGGTTGAGTCTGACACATCTTAGATCTCAAGAAAGTGAAATTTTAAAAATTTAGATAAAATGTCAACATAATCTCACAGAGATTAGGTGGGATTGTGAAACAATTGTTTAAAAAAAAAAAACAACAGTAATCTTCCAAGAGGGTTTTATGTTTTTTTTTTTTTTTCCAAAGAGAAATCATGGTACAGTGGAAGGGTGGGCCTTAAGAGTCATGAGACTACTCTGTTACTAGTTCTCCAAATGGCCAAGGATACATTACTGGGTCACTCCAGGCATCAGTCTCCTCACTTGTAAAAATGACAGGACTGTAAAATCAGGGAAAAAAAGGACCCCTATTACTCACATGAGTATTTATTATTCGAGAACCATACTTCTTGAATTCTTATTCTGAGCACTGTACTAACCTTTTTTTTAATATGCATTTTCTAATTATATCCTTAAAATCCTGTTCAATAGGTTTCACTGTCCCCATTTTACAGATTAGGAAAATGAGGCCAATAGGGGTTAAATAACCCACCCAAGGCCACATTGTTGGTAGGTGGAAAAGCTGGGACAGAGACTCAGGTCTTTCCAACTCTGAGCCCAGACTTAGAAGCAATGCCAGCTCCATAATTTGCATATGGTTTGGGGGTGGCAGGCAAGTCAGAGCCATGGAGAGATGGTTGGCTAGGAGATATATCTCAAAGCTTCACTTGCATAGCAAAAAAACTGATGTACTTAGAAACAATTTTCTTAATGACTGCTAGAAAATGTATAATCAAATTGATATAAATGTCAAAGCCAGTATAAGCCTCATATGAATTTTTATACCACTCTCATTCCATTAATTCCCAGCCCTTATTTTCCACTTTTTGTCCCATCTACATCTAATTTATGCTATGTTGTTAAATTTAATGTATGCATGTAAACTACTAAAATCTTTTTTTTTTTTTTTTAAGAGAGAGAGAGCTGGGGGAGAGTGTGGTGCAGAGTGGGAGAGAGAGAGAGAGAAAGAATCCCAAGCCGACTCCCCACTGAGCAGGGAGCCTAACACAGGGCTCAATCTCACCTGAGAAACCCTGAGATCGTGACTTGAGCCAAAATCAAGAATCAGATGCTTGGCCAACTGAGCCAGCCAGGCACCCCTACCTAAAACCTTTTTTTTAAATAAGAGGGACCACAGGTTAATGATAACTAATTGTATAGGAAAATATTCAACTGCAATAGTAATTTTTAAATGTTAATAAAACAACTGGTGGGGTTTTTTTAACGTAATAGTTTTGTTGTTGTTGTTGTTGTTGTTTTTAAGATTTTGTTTATTTATTTGACAGAGAGAGATTGAGAGAGATCACAAGTAGGCAGACAGGCAGGCAAAGGGAGAGGGAGAAGCAGGCTCCCTGCAGGGCTCAATCCCAGGACACTGGGATCATGACCTGAGCCGAAGGCAGACACTTAACCGACTGAGCCACCCAGGAAGCCCCCAATAGTTTTTTTTTTAACTTCTTTATTTTTTAGATGATAACGTCCACTGTTAACAAGACAGAGATTAAACTACTGTATATAACATTGCTGGTGATATAATGTATAAATTGATACATTCCTTTAGAAAAGCAATTTGGCCTATGTAAACAAAACCACAAATACAGTCAACCCTCTTAAGCTCAGCTATTTCCCGGGGAGTTATATGTAACTCCTTGCAAACATATTCAAATATAAAATATGAGAAAAATTATATACAGAAATATATTTATTACAATATTATTTATAATAGTAAAAATATCATAAGGAAACTAATGTCCAACAGGAGAATGGTTAAGTAAACCAGAGCATACCCATTAAGGGAGATGTTTCATTATGTAATGTTTATACTTTGGTTTTTGAACCACATGGATCAACTACTCAAAAAATTGAATACAATAATTTTTTTTTAAGATTTTATTTATTTATTCATGAGAGACAGAGGGGGGGAGAGAGAGAGAGAGAGAGAGAGAGAAGCAGAGGGAGAAGCAGGCTCCCAAGGAGCAGGGAGCCCGATGCGGGACTCGATCCCAGGACCTCGGGATCATGACCTGAGCCGAAGGCAGACACTTAACCATCTGAGCCACCCAGGCGCCCCATTGAATACAATAACTTTTAAAAAGAAAATTACTGGGGCACCTGGCTGGCTCAGCTGGTAGAGCATGTGACTCTTGATCTTGGGGCTGTAAGTTCAAGCCCCATGTTGGTATAGAGATTACTTAAAAATAAAATCTTAAAAAAAGAAAACTATTATAGTGTAGCATACTTATGAGTACATAAGCAATGCACATACATTGAAAAACCAGAAGGAAATACTCCAAAATGTTTTTAGAAATATGATTCTGTGATATTTTTATTGTTTATACTTCCCAATTTTTGGTAATGTGACTGTATAATATTTATAAACATTGAAACTATGTAAAATGCTAGTTTAAAAATTATTAAGGAAAAATTCATGAGTTTGCAATAAGTAGCCTTTAAGGTCCTAAGCTCTGAAATTTTGTGATTCTGTGAATAACATCAGGGTGGAAAAAGATGGGGGAAGACATTGAAGAAAACACTAGAAAAACCTAGTGAGGTTTTTTTTTTTAATAAAATTTTTTTAATTCCCTTTTTTTTCTTTCCCCTCTGATTCCACCAATCCTATTCCCTTGGCTGTGGTTCAGTGAGTTTCTATAAAAAATAATAAGTGTAATGTTTAGAAAAAGGGATCTATAACCAATGGTAAATGTACAATATTAATCTGAACAAGGTAAAAATTTTAATATATCTTCAAACACACTTAAGTAAGTACCATCCTCACAATTCAATGACATAATTGTAAAATGTTGTTTAAGCCGCTAAAAGTAAAAACTTTGGATGAAAAAAATTATTAGAAAAGGAACTGCACATTTTCAGTGCATTTAATATTCAGAACATTCTCATAAACTATTCTGTTCTATTCTGAAAATAATATGAATTGAATGCTTACCTCCCTTCAGAGCTCTGCAGAAAGAATAAAGATCATCAGATCCTCGGCAAACAACTTCTTTGCGCATTGGAAAATGCATGGAGTGAAAAGATATATAGAGATTGAAATATAATTTTTTAATATCTCTTCCTTAAAAAGAAAAAAAATCCCATTAGTCCTTCAAAGAATAGATTCCTTTATAAATAATAATTAACATGTACTGTACCGTATACTTAAAGCATGCCCAGCACCTTTCCTATATTATTTCATTTAATCATCACAACAACTTACCATGTGGGCATTGCTATCCCTCTGTAACAGATGAGAAAACTGAAGTTCTGAGAGGATAATTAGTGGAATGTAACCAAACAGGATATTCCACAGTAAGAATTATGTATGCTGTGCCTCAAAAGAGAGGAGCCTATGTTTTTGAGAAAACCATCAAACAGAAATGTAAAATTTACAGTTCTGCTAGGAAGTTCACGAAAAAAGACATGGAAAGGAAAGGAAATGAGGATAATCAACTCATGCTCACTTTTTTAGGAGATTTGATGAAAGAGTTCATGGAGAATAGAACAACCTCTTGATTAAAAATTACATGAGTTAGGGGCGCCTGGGTGGCTCAGTCGTTAAGCATCTGCCTTCGGCTCAGGTCATGATCCCAGGGTCCTGGGATTGAGCCCCACATCGGGCTCCCTGTTCAGCGGGAAGCCTGCTTCTCCCTCTCCCTCTCCCATTCCCCTTGCTTGTGTTCCCTCTCTCGCTGTGTCTCTCTCTGTCAAATAAATAAATAAAATCTTAAAAAAAAGAAAATAATATACATGAGTTATCTTATTATTTCTTCATGGTCTCCATAGTACCATTTAACATGGAAAATTCCAGTAAACACTGCATTTTGCTCAACCCTTCTAATTCATTTGGTTGGTCCAACTGGAAAATATGTACAATCTTTTTTATGATAAAAACAATTATTGTTTTTTTTAAGTTATTACCTATTCTTCTCAAAATATTAAAGAAAATAGCAGCCATCAAAAAAAAATGAAATCTTGCCATTTGCAATGACGTGGACAGAACTAGAGGGTATTATGCTAAGCGAAATAAGTCAATCAGAGAAAGACAATTACCATATGATCTCACTGATATGTGGAATTTAAGAAACAAAACAGAGGATCATAGGGGAAGAGAAGAAAAAATAAAACAAGACAAAACCAGAGAGGGAGACAAACCATAACAGACTCTTAATCATGGGAAACAAACTGAGGGTTGCTAGAAGGGAGGGGATTGGAGGGAAGGGGTAACTGGATGATGGACATTAAGGAGGGCATGTGAGATAATGAGCACTGGGTATTGTTTAAGACTGATGAATCACAGACCTGTATCCCTGAAACAAATAATACATTATATCTTTATAAAAAAAAAAACCTATTCCAAAAAACAGAAGAGGAAGAAAAGCTTCCAGATTCATTCTATGAGGCCAAGCACTACTCTGACACCAAAACCAGATAAAGACACTACAGAAAAAGAGATCTATGGGTCAGTATCTCTGATGAATGAAGATGCAAAAAACATCCTTAACAAAATATTAACAAACCAAATCCAGCAACACGTTAAAAAATCATTCACCATGATCAAGTAGGACTTATTCCAGGGATACAAGGATGGTTCATATTCACAAATCAATCAACATGATACATCACGTTAACAAGAGAAAGAATAAAAACTATATGATCATTTCAGTAGATGCAGGAAAAGCATTTGACAAAGTAAAACATCCACTCATGGTAAAAACTCTCAACAAAGTAAGTTTAGCGGGACCATACCTCGACATAATAAAGGCCCTATATGAAAAACCCACAGCTAACATCATACTCCAGGGGGAAAAACTGAGAGCTTTTCCTCTAAGATCAGGAACAAGACAAGGATGTTTACTCTGACCACTTTTATTCAACATAGTACTAGAAGTCCTAGCCACAGCAATCAGACAGCAAAAAGAAATAAAAAGCATCCAAATTGGTAAGGAAGAAGTAAAACTTTCACTATTTGTAGATGACATGATACTATATAAAGAAAACCCTAAAGACTCCACCAGAAAACTACTGGAATTGATAAATGAGTTCAGTAGAGTCACAGGATAAAAAATTAATATACAGAAATCTATTGCATTTCTATACACTAATAATAAAGTAGCAAAAAGAAAAATTAAGAAAATCCCATTTACAACTGTACCAAAAGGAATAAAATACCTAGGAATAAACTTTACTAAGGAGGTGAAAGACCTATACTCTGAAAACTATAAAACACTGATGAAAGAAATTGAAGGTGACACAAACAAATGGAAAAATATTCCATGCTCATGGATTGGGAGAACAATTATTGCTAAAATACCTATACTATCCAAAGCAATCTATAGATTTAATGCAATCCCTATCAAAATACTAAAACCATTTTCACAGAAATAAAACAAATAATCCTAAAACTTGTATGGAACAACAAAAGACCCCAAATAGCCAAAGTAATCCTGAAAAAGAACAAAGCTGGACATATCATAATTGCAGATTTCAAGATACACCACAAAGTGGTAGTAATTAAAAGAGTATGGCACTGGCACAAAAATAGACACAGAGATCAATGGAACAAAATAGCCCAGAAATAAAGCCACAGTTGTATGGTCCATTAATCTATGACAAAGGAGGCAAGAATATACAATGGGAAAAAGACAGTCTCTTCAACAAATAATACTGAGAAAACTGGATAGTCACATGCAAAAGAATGAAACTGTAACACTTTCTTATACCACACACAAAAATAAACTCAAAGTGGATTAAAATACCTAAATGTAAGACCTGAAACCATAAAATTCCTAGAAGAAAACAGGCAGTAATTTCTTTGACATCAGCCACAGAAACATTTTTTCTAGATTTGTTTACTTTGACAAGGGAAACAAAAGCAAAATTAAACTATTGGGACTATACCAAAATAAAAAGCTTTTGCACAGCAAAGAAACCCATCAATAAAACAAAAAGACAACCTGTTGAATAGGAGAAGACATTTACAAATGATAGATTCAATAAGGGATTAATATCCAAAATATATAAAGAACTTATACAACAACACCATAAAAACGCAAAATAATCCAATTTTTAAAATATGACTAAATAATTATTTTGTTAGTGAATTAATAAAATGTTATAAAAATGTCATATTTAGTGAATGATTAAGGTTATTTGTGGTGGCCACAGTGGTGAGGTACTCAAACCTCCCTTTTAAAGAACTGCTGGGAGAAGGAAGTGTAGTTGGCAGACAGCCTTTAGCTGCTGCACCTTCAGATCTATCTCCAGAATCATCCAGAAGCCAAACTCCTATAATGTTCCTATTATGACCAAGGCTGCTCCTATAATAACCAAACTCCACAAGGACACTACAGTCAAACTACCCCTGCCTGTCATCAGACAGGCAATCTTTGCTCTAAGGCTCCCCATTGACCTGGCTCAGAGTATCTCAGGGATTCGTTTTGGTCTGATGACCATCTTACCAAATACTCTTTCCTTTCCTCTCTCATTTTTTTTAAAGATTTTATTTATTTATTTGAGAGAGAGAGAATGAGAGCCAGAGAGCACGAGAGGGAAGAGCGTCAGAGGGAGAAGCAGACTCCCTGCTGAGCAGGGAGCCCTATGTGGGACTCGATCCAGGGACTCGATCCAGGGACTCGATCCAGGGACTCGATCCAGGGACTCCAGGATCATGACCTGAGCCGAAGGCAGTTGCTTAACCAACTGAGCCACCCAGGCGCCCTCCTCTCTCATTTCAAAGGTATCAGACCTGCACATTAATCTGAATTCCCTCCTTGCCTACTCCGGCATTCTCTTCACTTTATTTTTCCCTGCACTTCCCCCAATAAATCTCTTGTATGTCTAATTCCTTTTTTAGTCCCTGCTTTTCAGAGAACCACAAGTACACTGTACTGTATTACTTAATAAAGTAATAATACAATACTACTTAGCCTAGAAGGATACATTCTGCTTCCTGTGTGTAAGGGCAAGAGGTTCACTTGAAAATGAGGTCATTTGTTATGTAAATAATCACTCCTGCCAAACATGGGGGGTGGGGGGCAGATAAAGCACACCACCTAAAGCAGAAAACAAAACCTGAGAAAAGAGGAAAAAAATGTAGAACTTTAGCCAGGCAAAAACTTAGATTATTTCTTTCACCTTTGGCCAAGAAAGTGGAGTAAACAGAGTTGATTATTCTTTCCTCTTGGCTACCACTAAGCCTAAATGCTATCATGTCACTTATCATACCATATTATCTACAGATCTCTCTCTCTCCTACTGCACTGATTTTTTTTTTAAAGATTTTATTTATTCATTCATGAGAGACAGAGGGATAGAGAGAGAGAGAGAGAGAGAGAAGCAGAGGGAGAAGCAGGCTCCCAAGGAGCAGGGAGCCCGATGCGGGACTCGATCCCAGGACCCTGGGATCATGACCTGAGCCGAAGGCAGACGCTTAACCATCTGAGCCACCCAGGCACCCCTGCACTGATTTTTGAAGGTCAAGAGAACATCTTATTTATCAATGAATTCACAAGCCCTGTCACTATACTTGAAATACACTATGCATTTCTAAGTATTTTTTAATGAATACAGAAAGTTTCAAAATAAGTTTAAACAATTAGATTCAAGAAAATTAAAACACAAGTTTATTGTCTATATTTCTGGGTTCTCAGCTGTCTTTTGTCTTGTAAACTGGAGAACTAAAATCAGGGGGAAATGTTTAAGTTTATTTATGTGAAAGCACTTTGTAAAGTATAAGCTCCAAATATAAGTTAGGATGTAAGTGATGTTGGTGATGACGAAAACAATAATGATAATGATGATGATTAGACTTGAAGTTTCCTAGGACTTACAGGCAACAGAGCTGACTAGGAGAGGAAGAACATTTTGTATGTTTTCACAGACCCTCATCCATCCTGATTCCAAGGGGAATACCCAAAGGAATGACAAATTAGAAAGTCTGAACCGACCTATAACTAATAAAGAGATTGAATAAGTAATAAAAAAATTTCCCAACAAAGAAAAGCCTAGGACCAGATGGCCTCACATGTAACCACCACAATTAATGGTGATTAATGGGTAATCACCATTACCTAACTTCATTTTTACTAAACTAATGATTACAAGTAAAATGATAGAGAGGAAAAACAAGACACAGCACAAAACAAAACCAAAAAATTGCCTTCTTTCATCCCATTATCATCATAGTTTTCTCTAGCGGGTCATCTTTATTAAAAAAAAAGTTGTGGCTTGCTCATATGCAGATCTTTGATTAGTGGAAACCCAGCTTTACTTACGAGCTGAATAGTTAATGGCTGACAAAGGATATACCTATTAGATTATTGGAAGTCTCGAGTTATTTCCATTTTTACCCCTATGTCATATGGAATCCCCTCCCCCATGAGTGTGAGCTAGCCTAGTGGCTTGCTTCTAACAAATAGCATACAGCAAAGGTGATAGAGTGACACTTCCATGATTAGCCTACATAAGATTGTGACTTCTATCTTGTTAGCTTGTCCCTCCTGCTGGCTTTGATGAAGAAAGAAGCTATGTTGAAAAGGCCCATATGGCAAGGAACTAACTGACTGCTGTCCAACAGCCAGACAGGAACGGAATACTGTCAACAACCACATGAGCTTAGAAGTGGATTCTTCCCTACTTGAACATTAGAAGAGACTCCAGTCCTGGCTGACACCTTAACTGAAACCTTGTGGGAGATCCTGAAGCAGACAAACTAAGCCATGCCTAGACTACTGACACACAAATACTGCAAGATAATAGATGTGTGCTGTTTTAAGCCACTAAAATTGTGGTACTTTGTTACACAGAAATAGAAAACCAATACATGTACATTTGGAACACAATCATTTATCATTAATACTTCTTGAACTACAAAACAAAAACATTTTGTTGAATTGAATTACAAAACAAAACATTGAACTTACTTGGAATGTAGTAAATATGCAAATATCCCCTGCTTCCCTTCAATGCTATACAGGGTTTAACATCTATTGAAATAGGAACTTTCATGTTATCTAAATGGAAGAATAAAGATAATGTCAATAAATTATTATTAATCATTTCTAGTAAGTAGAGTGTTCTAAGTATCATTCCCCAAAAGATGCCATTAAAATCATGTAATGAGAAAAATTGGGGGTGGTTAAAAACATCTCCCTCCCTGGAGGAGTGATGTCAATAAAATGGCAGAGTAAGAAGTCCAAGACCCACCCCTTCCCCTCACAAACATACCAATTCTGCAACAACTCATGGACAAATTCCCTTTGCGAGAAATCAGAAACTAACTGAAAGTTTCCTGTATCCCAGGAGAATGTGAAATCAGACTCACCAAAGTCAGTAGAGGACGTCCTTTTACTAGACACCCTGCATCGGGCACAGCACAATCAGGAAAACAGCCCCTAGCCCCCAGCTTCACTCAAGAAGCAAGAGGTTAGTTCATGTATCCAGAGCCCCAAGTTTTCCAAGGGGAATACCCAAAGGAATGACAAATTAGAAAGTCTGAACCAACCTATAACTAATAAAGAGATTGAATAAGTAATAAAAAAATTTCCCAACAAAGAAAAGCCTAGGACCAGATGGCCTCACATGTAAAATTTACCACCAAGCATTTAAATAAGAATTAATACCAATCCTCAAACTCCTTCAAAAATTTGAAAGGGACCGTTTCCAAACTTATTTTTATGAGCCCAGCATTACCCTGATACTAAAACCAGACAAAGACGCCACAAGAAAAGAAAATTACAGGCCAATATCTCCAATAAATGTAGATGCAAAATTCTATAGACTGAAGGATAAAAATCACATGGTTATCTCAATAGATACAGAAAATGCATTTGACAAAATTTAATACCCTTTTTGTGATAAAAACTCTCAACAAACTAGGATTAGAGGAAATGGCCTCAACATAATAAAAACCATATATGAAAAGTCCATAGCTAACATTACACTCAATGGTAAAAAACTGAAAGTTTTTCCTCTAAGATTAGAAAGAAAGCAAGGATACCCACTCCTTACATAGCACCAGAAGACCTAGTCAGATCAATTAGGCAAGAAAAATAAATAAAAAGCATCCAAATTGGAAAGGAAGAAGTAAAATTTTCCTTGCATGCAGACATGATTTCTTTTTTTTTTAAAGATTTTGTTTTGGGGGCACCTGGGTGGCTCAGTGGGTTAAGCCACCAGAGTCCTGGGATCGAGCCCGGAGCTGCGGTCCCTGGCTCCGCGGGGAGGCTGCTTATCCCTCTCCCTCTGCCTGCCGCTCCCCCTGCTTGTGCATATGCGTTCTGTCAAATAAATAAAATCTTTAAACAAACAAACAAACAAATAAATAAATAAAGTGGCCTACATACGGTGAAATACTATTCAGGCTTTAGAAAAAGAAGGAAATCTTGCAATATGCTACAGTATCAATGGATCCTATGAACATTATGCTAAAGGAAATAAGCTGGTTATATAAGGACAAATACTGCAGGACTCCACTCATATGAGGTAGTCAAATTCATAGAGTGGTTGCTAGGGGCTGAAGGGGAGGAGGAGATGGGGAAATCCTAACAAACAGGCATAAAGTTTCTTTTTTTTTTTTTAGAGATTTAATTTATTTGTCAGAGAGAGAGAGAAAGAGGCAGACAGAGGGAGAAGCAGGCTCCTTGCTAAGCAAGGAGCCAGATGTGGGACTTGACCCCAGGACCCTGGGATCACGACCTGAGCCAAAGGCAGACCCTTAATCAACTGAGCCACCCAGGCATCCCAGGCATAAAGTTTCAACCAAGCAAGATGAATAAGTTCTAGAGCTCTGCTGTATGACACTGTGCCTATAGTCAACAATATTGTGTACACTTAAATATTGAAGAGGGTAGATCTCATGTAAAATGTTCCTACCACAGTAAAATGAATTTTAAAATATTGTACAAATACAGAAAAGAAAACTCCCCATAACATAAATAGTGTTTAAATGGCCTAATATTGTTGAGGTGGAATTTGAAGATACTGAATTACTTTAAACTGTGTGGAGGAAAAAAACTCCCCCCAAAATATTTTCATAAAATTACTTGTTCTAACTTGGAACTTTTAACCTTTTCCCATCAACATTGCTCTCTTTTTATCCACTGTCTTCACATTGCATATGTTCCATTGGTTCAAAATAGAAAATATAGAGATCTGGTAAATGTTAAGTGAGTGAAAAAATAAATGAATGAATAAGTTAATGAACAGTCTTCCTGAAGAGGGAGTTTCAAGAAAGGTATAGAAGAGTTCATAAAAGCACTGAGGAGCGGCGGTGGGGGGGCGATAACAGGTTTGTGTGGATTTGCCCCTGAATGCAACCCTTAAAATTAATGTTAGGGGTGCCTGGGTGGCTCAGTCAGTTAAGTGTCAGACTCTAATGGTTTTGGTTCAGGTCACCATCTCAGGGCCATAGGATCCAGCCCACAAGGGGCTCTGTGCTCAGCGCAGAATCTGCTTGAGAGTCTCTCTCTCCCTCTACCCCTGCTCACACTCAAATAAATAAATAAATAAATAAATAAATAAATAAATAAATAAATAATAACCTTTTAAAAAATCAATCTTAACATCTCTCACTCAATTGAGTTTACCTGCAACAAAATTCTCATAGAATGAATTATATTAACAGTCATTTCACCTAATCATGGATGTTCACAAATATTTGACCAAAAGATGTTCATCCCTAAATGGTTTATGACCAAAGAAAAAATGCCCAATTTGCAACATGGATGGCCTCTGAGGGCATTATACTAAATCAGACAGAGAAAGACAAATATCATATGATCTCTCTGATATGCGGAATCTACAAAGCAAAACAAAACACTAAATTTATAGATACAGAGAAGAGATTGGTAGTTGCCAGAGGTGGGCGATGGGTATGGACAAAAATGGATGAAGGTGGTCCAAAGGTATAAACTTCCAGTTATAAAATAAGTCCTGGGATGTATACAGAATGGTGACTATAGTTAATAAAACTGTATTGTACATTTGAAAGTTGCTAATAGAGTGCTCGTTTCGGCAGCACATATACTAAAATTGGAACGACACAGAGAAGATTAGCATGGTCCCTGCACAAGGATGACAAGCAAATTCGTGAAGCGTTCCATATTTAAAAAAAAAAAAAGAAAGAAAGTTGCTAATAGAATATATCTTCAAAGTTCTCATCATAAAAGAAAATTTATAATTATGTGTGGTGATGGATATTAACCACACTTACTGTGATCATTTTGTGATACATACATATACCTAATATAATCTTATATGTCAATTATATCTCAATTAAAAATGTACAGAAGTGGTTGAATAACTAAATTTGTATACCTATATATTAAATTAATATGCAGTCATTAAAATGGATTTTTAGAATATTTAATGACATAGATGTTTATCGTATAGTATCAAGTTTTAAAAAAATATGTTTACCCAATAGTATACACAGTATGATTCTGGTGTTTTGTGGTTTTTAATATATACCTTTATATATTTAAAAGAATATTCACCAAAATTAGAATATTGACAGCGGCCAACTCAATTGTGATAGGCTTAGGTTACCTTATGTCTTCGTTTTCACCTGTATTTTCAAAGATTTGCATAATTAATACCCATTATTACCTTTCTTAAGAAGAAAAAGGTTGTTAGGGTATTGAAATGTGGAAACTTTCATATGCATTACCAAGCATAGTGTAATGTGTGTCTTCTTTGCCAGCCATATCCTTGTAGAAAATCCTCAGAGCAAGCAGACCAAAGACTCTGGAGCAGAAGCTGAGAACAAGTTAAAAGCAGTGAATCACCAGAGTCGTGTTACTAAGGGCAATTCTCTATTTCCAATTAAGGTTCCCACAGGTCTGAAATTGTCTGATTAGGAGGACAAGGTCAACAACTCAATTCAATCAGACAAATGTTTAGAGAGCCCCTGTGGGTACTCAGTGTTGGGCCAGGTATCACAGCAGGGTTGGCAGGGGCCAGGGGTGTTAGAGAGGGGAGAACAGAGATATGAGGCTTAGTCTTCACATCAGGAAGTCTATGATTTTTCTGGGAGGACAAGACGAATATACAAAAAAATAATTAGATGTAAGAATCAGAAGATCATATAGCACTGTATGGAATGTGATTTTATTATTTACAAGGAATTACTGGAGGATAGCTTCATTACTTTAAAGTCACAACGTATACGATAAAATCCTCTATTTGGTTTGTTACAGAAAGTGGTGACCAGTTTTAACAAATGCCCAGCACAAGAGGCTCCAACTTCCACTGCGACCATAAAGGTCAGCATTGCTAATCCATCATAGCACTTTTTCCCACTGAGCTCAGCCTCAGAATCTTTCTTAACAGGCAACTGCAGTTGGCACTGGAAATGAAAACAGTGCCCCTCTGAGTGTTGGCATTAAGTATTCTCGGAGGTCTAGGGAGGAAATGTTAGCTGGAGTTGAATCTTCATAGCACATCATTTTACCTCTTTAATGGAATTTCTGATACCTAAATATGCGGTCCCTTTGGACAGGGATGCCCTTGTCATCATCAGTCTAGAAATTCCTTCTTCTCCCTCAAAATGTATTCAAATATCATCAACATTGTTAAGCCTTCCTTGACTCCTCCACACCTCCCCACTCCCACAGTCACAGACACACTATCATTCATAGCACTGGACCATCCTTCAGTGCTCATTTGTAAATCTTTATTACAATTATTCATTTACATATCTGTCTTTTTTTTAAGATTTTGTTTATTTATTTGACAGAGAGAGATATAGCAAGAGAGGGAACACAAGCAGGGGGTAGCGGGAGAGGGAGAAGCAGGCTTCCCACGGAGCAGGGAGCCCGATGCGGGGCTCGATCCCAGGACCCTGGGATCATGACCCGAACCGAAGGTGGGCGTGTAATGACTGAGCCACCCAGGTGCCCCCTACATATCCGTCTTCTTCATAAAGATAGCACAACCCTTCAGGGCAGAAAGAATGTCTCTGTTTTTCATGTCTCTGGCACATAGCACAGTGCTAGACACATGGCAGATAACAAATGTGTGCTTATTCACTTTTGCTTGGCATCTATTATGTGACGAACATCTCTCTAGGCACTAAAAAAGAACAATGAAGAAGAAGTCATGGGCTCTGCTCTTGAGAAATGTACATGCCACTAAGAAACTCAACCAGGGTCATGGGACACAGAGTGAGTGTGTGGTCGAGATGGAGGAGTGGAGGGCCGGGGTGGTGGAGATACTTACTACCTTACTCAGGGAGTGACAGGAAGGAAGCAGGCCTGTGGAAACTGGACATAGAGTGTTTTAATCAGAAGGACTCCTAGTAAGTGCAGACTCAGAGGTGAGATGACTTTGATATGTTCAAGCAACAACAACAAAAACATGCACATACAGACACACACAAACATGCACCCACAAAGACCATTATATGAGGTAACTAGAATAAGCAAGTTCACAGAGACAGAAAGTAGAGTGGAAATTACCAGGAACTAGAGGGAGGGAGAAATGGGGAATTAGTGTTTAATGGGTACAGAGTTTCCGTTCAGGATTATGAAAATGCTGGAAAGGGATAGTGGTAATGATCACACAACACTGTGAATGTCCTCAGTGCCATTGAACTATCCACTTAAAGATGGTTAAAAGGGAAACTTTGATGTGTGTTATGTTGGTAATATAAACAATGATAATAATAAAGGCCAGTGTGGATGGCAAATAATGAGAGAGGGTGGGTGGGAATCACAGGGATCAGACAAGTGGGCAGGGGCCATCTGGAGGGGTCTTGGACGTCTTGGTATAAAATTGGGACTTCACTCTAATTATAGTGAAAAGCCACTGGAAAGCTTTAAGCAAGGAGAGTGACATTGCCTGACTTATTTGCATTTTCAAAAGACCTCCCCGGTCTCTGGGCCAAGAACAGGTTGTATGGGGACAAGAATCGAAGTAGAGAGAGGACAATCTGAGAGGCTCCTGCAGAGGCCAGAGGAGAGATGGGGGGTATGAGTGGTGAGTAGAGGACAGTGAGAAGTAGCTGGCTTAAGAACATATTCTGGAGATAGTTAAAATGGGAATCATCAACACAATGAATGTGGGGGATAAGGAAAAGAAATAATTAAAGGATACCCCAGGTTGGGCAGAGGGCAGGGGTATTAGAGAGTGGAGAACAGAGATATGAGGCTTAGTCTTCACATCAGGAAGTCTATGATTTTTCTGGGAAGACAAGACCAACATACAAAAAATAATTAGATGTAAGAATCAAAAGATCATATGATGCAATGGGAAAGATAGGAAGAAGCGGGCTCAGCTTGGCATAGGTCAAGAGTTCTAGCTCCAAATGGCTATTGGGCTTCCCAGTGGCCACGCTGAGCTCATAGAATAAATGAATGAATCCTCATGTTACAGTTACTCCCCCTGCTACACATGAGACAAAAGCCAGAAGTTCCTTGAGGTTCTGGCTGTATCTCACATATCCTTTGCATTCTAAGTGTTCCTTAACATAATAACTAAACTCAATGCCTATTAAATAAAGCTTGTTAAACTAAATAAAATTCAGCTGACTTGACTTGACATGCTCTGTAGGACTTTAATGGACCACAAAAAGTTGGCATGAAACAGACAGGATATTTTAAGTTAGTGAACAGAAGAGGTACAACTAAAGGCCAGTGAAGAGGCTGGCCCATTCAGAGGGGGGAACACCAAGACACAGGGATATACCTGCTTAGCTTGGAGAGCCATGCTGCAAGCACACACCCAATCTGTCAGCTAGTCCTGTCAGCTCCATCTTCAGATTCCTTCCAGAATTTGACCCCTTCTCATCACCTCCACCATAGCTCCTTTGGTCCAAGTCACCATTATCTCTCTCACCTGGAGTACTGTGCAACAGCCTCAGCCTCACAACACATCTCCTCCTCCACCTGCGCCCCGTTATGGATTATCATCAACACAAGAGCCAGACCAAGCCTTGCTCGCAGTGGAAGATAAGCCATCCCCTGACCTACAAGGCCCCCCTCCCCCCATTTCTTTCTATGACCTCATCTTCTACTGCCTTCCCCTCCCTCACTCCATTGCAGCCACACTGGACGTCTTACTATCCTTCCAACACACCAGACATGTCCCACATCAGGGCCTTTGTGTTCGCTCTTTGCTCTACCTCTTCCCTTAGATATCTTGCATGGCCCACTCCCTCAACTATTCCAGGTGTTTACTAAATGTCACTTTCCCAGGGATGCTTTCCTTGGTCATCCGACTTTATAATGCATCCCCATTATAAAGGGGATGCATTCCCCATCTCTGCTCTCTGTCCCCTCCCCTGCTCTACTTTTTTCTCACAGAAATTACCACTGTCTGACATGCTGAATATTTTACTGATAAAAACTCCTCGAGGAGGCGCCTGGGTGGCTCAGTCAGTTAAATGTCAGACTCTTGATTAGGCCCCGGTGGTGATCTCTGGTGGTCAGGGCAGAATCTGCTTGTTCCTCTCCCTCTACTCCTCCCCCCACCCATTCTCTTTCTCTCTCTCTCAAAAAATAAATAAGTCTTAAAAAAAAAACTTCACAAGGGCAGGGACTTTTTTCTTTGTTGTTCACTACTATATAATATCCTCAGTGCTTAGAACAGACAGGCTAGATGCTCAGTAAATATTGGTTTAATTAAATGATCCATTAATTCTTGGGTTTCTGGACTACCTATAGCAAAAAAAAAAAAAAAAAAAAAAGGGCTAGAACCGAATCTGAGTCTGATGATTCTAGTTTACAAGAGGGCATGTGTCCAGGGTCTTATGGACTGACACGGACACCCACATTTTCTGCCTTTTCCAAAGTTGAGGAACACACAGCTACTTCTTGCCATTTCTGTAGATTATAAACTGAATTGTGTGTCCCCTCCCACCCCCACCAAATTCATATGTTGAAATTCTAACCTCCCAGTACCTTACAATGTGACTATATTTGGAGATTTGGTCTTTAAACAAGAGATTAAGTTAAAAAGAAACTGTTAGGGTGAGGTCTTACTCCAATATGATCGCTGTCCCTACAAGAAAAGGAGATTTAGACACACAGGGAGTGCCAGGCATGAGTGCACACAGAGAAAAGACCATATAAAGACATGGCAAGAAGGTGGCCATCTGCAAGGAAGAAGGAAACAAATCTGCTGACCCTTGATCTTGGACTTCCAGCTCCCAGAACTGTGAGAAATAAATTTCTATCAAGTCACCCAGTCTCTGGTGTTTTGTTATGGCAGTCCTAGCAAACCGATACACTGTAAATACCCCATAGGTTCACCAAACGCAATTCACCCTCTCGGAAAGACTAAATCAGGTGGTGGTGTACCACCAGCTCCACAGGAATACCTACAGGAATCAGTGCTTCCGACACACCCGTTTTTGAGCTCAGCCAGGATAGATTCTCTAAGGTAGGGAAGATAAGGACATGGCGGTGGCCATGGCCCCAAGCAGGGTTGTGCTGTAGCTTGCTCCCCTCAGTCCCTACAGCAGGGGGCAGCAGGAAAGGACCACAGGATTTCCCAGCATTAGACAGAAAGGCGTAAGATCCTCCCTCAAAGATCAAAAGATAAATCAGATTATTGTTACTAAAAGATTAAAAGCTTGAATAATAATAGGAAGTGTAATATAAATAAAGGCCATGTGCAACATGGTGCAGAGAAGGTGACATAATTGCGGCACCTGGCTGGCTCAGTAGGTAGAGCGTGTGACTCTCTCTCTTTTTTAAAAGCTTTATTTATTTGAGAAAGAGAGAGAGAGCGAATGTGTGGGAAGGGCAGGGGGAGAGAATCTTCAAGCAGACTCCCTGCTGAGCACAGAACCCAGATGTGGGACTCGATCCCACCACCCATGAGATCATGACCTGAGCCGAAATCAAGAGTCAGATGCTCAACTGACTGAGCCACCCAGGTGCCCCAGCATGTGACTCTTGATCTTGAGATTGTAAATTCAAGCCCCATGTTGGGTGTAAAGATTACTTAAAAATAAAATCTTTTTTTTTTTTTTTTTTAAATAGAAGGTACATAAAAGCCAAAAGAAAGGAGACACTTGGCGGTAGAGTGGGCTAGGGAGGCTTCCTGGAGGGGGAGAGGTATACTGACCTTACAGGATGGAAAAATTTCAGAGATAAGTTGCAAGGGAATTCAGTTACAATCCACATATAGGAAAAAAGCCACAAGTGTAAGATTGGTCACACGGCTAAGTCTTGTTCTTATACCTGGCAATTACGCTAATTCCCTGGAAGTAACTTTATATTAGCATTTGCCAGAGTGTGTTTTTCAAGAAGTCAACACACACTCAAAAAATAAAATAAAATAAAATTGAAAATCTGGGGATTAAATAGGTTTCTTTCTTACAGAACTTCTCAGAACTCAAAGTACATTTGTAAATCTCCCCCAAGGATTAGACCATCAGTCCTTTTTCCCAATAGAATCTTAAGGAGCTAGCATTTTCGGAAGCATCAAACCTTCCTGATACCACTAATGGGTAGAAAAGACCAGTCAACCCATGATGAGCAAACCAGTGGAAAATACCAAACCACAACTGCAGTCTAGCCCTGATGCTGTGCTTTCAGACTGCAGACATCTGTAGAGAAATAGGGAGGAAAAACAAAAAAACAGTGATACAGCTAGTTAATAGCATAAGGGTATGGCTGATCTCAGGGTCATGAGATCAAGGCCTGCCTCAGCTCCACGCTGGGCGTGGAGCCTACTTGAGATTCTCTCTCACTCTCTCCCCCTGCCCCTCCCCACATTAAAAAAATCACTTTCATTTTACAGACAAAACAGCTGGGACACAGAGAAGCTAAGTACTTTTTGCTCGAGGTCACACAGCTAGTAACTGACAGAACCAGGCTAATATCCAATTAGGGAGATCATTCCCAGACTCCCCAAAAGTCACTGCCTCAAACACTTATAAAGAAGCTGTTATAGGCCCACTGCTGTGCTGAAGGAAAAAAAAATCACATACCAGAGCAATAATCAATTCCAAAAGGCAGCTAGGACTACTCTACCTTCTCAAGAAGAACCAGTAAGTCTTGGGGCTGAGGCAAAAGCTCAGAAGCAAAGAGTTCTGCCAAAACTGGAAAGAATCTGAAACTGGGCTCAAGGAGGAGAGAGTTGACCACAGAGAACAACAGAAACGCTCGGAGGTCAAGTACAACACAGTTTAGAGACTTGTGAGGTCTGTGAAGGATCCAGAAAATCCACAAAGGACAGCAACCAGCCATCACCTTTCCACCAGCAGCGGCAGTGGGAACACACTGTCGTTTCCTGTGTCGCCTCCACAGCAGCGTGAAGTTCTTATGAAAACTTACCCTGAACCACTTGTTGCTGTTTTACTTACCACAATAGGTATACCAAACACTGGAATCAGAGGAGTTGCAGATCCAATGTTGCTGCCCAGGTTCAGTGAATATGGAAGAAAACAGAGTGGAAAAAAGCAGAAATGGGAACATGATTCAGTATCTCCAAAACTTTAAAAATACAAGGAGAATCGGCAACTAATCATCAGACTCTTCCCTTTCAGTAAGCAGAAAAGATTTAACTTAGTCATTGGTCACCTGATTTCTGAGTTCCTGAGTTTCCTCTTTTGAGTGTATGTGTTTAGTATTCGAGCACTTCCGGCAAGGGGAAAGAGGAAAATGATTTAGAATATATTCTTCTAGAACATGTAATGCAAATAAGAACACAGAACTTTAAAAACAAAACAAGGTACTTCCTGGTCAATAGTAACAAAACCAGTCTGTAGGTCTCCTTTAGAATCCCAACAGACTGCCACTCCTTTTCCATCTGCATTGCTATTCTTTTTTTTCTTTTTACAATTTTTTATACAATTTTTTTAAAGAATTTTTTTAAACATTTTTTTATTTGTTTGACAGAGAGAGCCAGCGAGAGAGGGAACACAAGCAGGGGGAGAGGGAGAGGGAGAAGCAGGCTTCCCGCTGAGCAGGGAGCCCAACACGGGGCTCAATCCCAGGACCCTGGGACCATGACCTGAGCCGAAGGCCGACGCCCAACGACTGAGCCACCCAGGTGCCCCTATACAACAATTTTTTATACAACAATTTCTCATGGCTCAGGGAGCTGGACCTCTAGGTCTGAACTGAATAGTATGATGCAAATTATTTCTGCTCTGCAACAGGTGCAGCCACAGGGCAGAGCCAGACTAGATGAGACTGCAGACATGGGCTATTAGCTATACTTTTGCATTGTGGGCGGGGACCACACCAAGCTTGAGAATGCACCTACTTAAGCAAAGTATAGGTATTTTGAGCCCTGATAATGAAACGGTCATTATTTTGCATGTGGCATGTATTTCAAACTTCTCACTCTGTTCTAGAAAAATAGCTCATCTTTTAGATACTTTGCTACTTAAAATCCTTTGTAGGACATAGTTTGGGATTAGTAGCCAGAAATAAAAATAGCATGGAGTCAGGGCCTAAAAATCTACAAGTTTAGAGGAAAATAATCATATGTTGGTAAAAGATTCCACTAAAGAACTATGCTACTTTCCCATTTTTAGAAAGGCAAAAATCTGTGGGAGGATGGGGAAATGGAAGTTGTTAATGGGTACTGAGTTTCAGGATTGGAAGATGAGAAGTTCTAGAGATCTGTTGCACAGCAATGTAAATATAGTTAACACTACTGAACTTGTGCTTAAAATTGGTTAAGATGGTAAATTTTATATTATATATTTTTTACCACATTTAAGAAATGAAAAAAAAAAAGAAGAAGAAGAAAAACCTATGAATGCCCCTAGTGGTCTCAAAAATACCATTTTCCCACTAAAAGGAACAAAGACTCTAGAGAAATTGCTGATTCCAGGTATGGGGCAGAAAATGTGTAAGTGGAGCCTGGAACACCTTAGCATATTAGATAACCAATATGAAGACAGTTCCCAGTGACCAAAGATGGGTTTCTTATTGCTGCTGTAATGACTAACCACTAACTTAGGGGCTTAAAACAATACAAATGTATTCTCTTACAGTTCTGGGGGTCAGAAGTCTGAAATCAGTTTCACTGGGCCAAAGTCAAGGTGTCAGCAGAGCTGGTTCCTTCTGGAGACTCTGGGGGAAGAACTTGTTTCCTTACTTTTTCATCTTAGAGAACTGCAACCCATGTATTCCTACATCTTCAAAGTTCAGCACTCCCCTCTCTGCTTCCATCATCACATTACCTCTTCTGACCTCCTGCCTCCTTCTTATAAGAACCCTGTGATTACACTAGAACCATTTGGATAATCCAGGATAATCTCCCCAAGATCTATCTATAAAATCCCTTTTGTCATACAATTTAACATTGTTTCCAGACATGAATTTCTTGGGGGACCCTTATCCAACCTACTTGTAGACTATACAAACATTAAGATAGTAACTACAATGAACTGAAATACACCAAATATATTTAAAACTATGAGCTCATAAAAAAAATTTTTAAAGATTTTATTTATTTGAGAGAGAGGGAGAGAGTGAGCACAAGTGGGGGGGATGGGGGACAGAGGAAGAGGAGAGAGAGAATCTCCAGCAGATTCTGCACTGAGTGCAGAGCCCAATGCGGGGCTTGATCTCGCAATGCTAAGATCAGAACCTGAGCTGAAAACCAAGTCAGATATTCAACCAGCTGAGCCACCCAGGCGCCCTGAGCTCATAATATTTTAAAAGTCTAATTAATCATTAGATGATGCTAAGAAGTCAACTCTTTTGAAAACTAATAAAGGGAAAGAATCAAGCATTTATCCTGACTTTTCTATAGAAACTGAACTACCGGTAACCAGATAGTAGATGGGACAATTTTCCCTTGCCTCCTTATACTCTTTTATCTATTTTTAGAAGTATTCAGCTAATATATGAAAAAAGGAAAAATAGAACATAACCATTTTGCAACACCTAATGAATTACTGAGCTTAAGCACCGAGCATCAGTGGTTGCTAACTTCACAAAGAGAGAGAGAGAAAGACTTTGTGAACTTCTTGGTGGATGAACCCTGTGCTAGCCAGCCTCCAAGATGGCTCCCAATGATCCTTACTTCCTAGTATTCAAATCCTTGTGTAATCTCCTCCACCAATGAATCAGGCTGATTCTGTAACTAATAAAATATTGCATAATGACAGTGTGCAACTTCCAAGGTGGATAAAATACATCCTTGTGGCTTCCATTCTGCTCTTCTGATCTGTTCCTCTAGGGGAAGTAAGCAGCCCTAAAGAGAGAACCATGTGGTGAGAAACTAGGCCTCTCACCAAAAAGCCAGCACCAGTTTGTCAGTCATGTGAGCGAGCCACCTTGGAAACAGTCCCTCCTGGCCCAGTTCAACCTTCAGATGACAGCAGCACCAGGTGATAGCTTGACTGCAATCTCATGAGAGAACCTGAGCCAGAAGCATTCACCTAAGCCCCTCCTGGATACTGGACCAACAGGCACCATGCAGTATTATGTTTTAAACCTCTAATTTTTGAGACACCTGGGTGGCTCAGACAGTTAAGCAACTGACTCTAGATTTCAACTCAGGTGATGATCTCAGGGCCTAGGATCCAGCCCAGGGTCAGGTTCCCCGCTCAGTGGGAAGTCTGCTTCTCTGCCTCTCCCTCTACCCCTCCCCCTGCTCGCTCACACACACTCTCTCTCTCTCTCAAATAATAAGTCTAAAAAATAAAAAAAAACAACTCTAACTTTTGGGGGCAATTTGTTAATGCAACAATAGTTAATATAAGCAACATCATCTATGAATTAGTCTTATCCAAAATAATCAAATATCAATCTGATGAAGCCTCAAGTCCTACTACCAATTTATAGGAGATACAGAAGACAGAGAGACATGTTAATCTATACCTCAGGGATACAATCAGAAAATCTAGACCACAAAAAGATGTAAAGGACAAAGAACTCCATTTCTTCAACAGATGATTTACAAGGGAGAAAAAAACGAAGGGAAAGAAATGGAGGGGCCCATAGAAGAGTCTTAAAAGAAATTTCATTAATTGGTGTGAATAAGGCATGTACTTTACTTAGATCTTAATCCAAACAACATGTGGGGAGGAATTGGAATTTGAACAGACTGGATCCTTGATAACTTTGGGGAGAGGGGAGTGGTTTGGGTATTATGTTATTATAGTTATATTTTTTAAGTCATTATCTGGTAGAGTTACAAAACATTTAAGAAAGAGATGTTATGATGTCTGGGATTTGCTTCCAAATAAAAGTAGAGGGCAAGTGGTTGGGGTCTAAATCAAACAATATTGACAACAAACTGTTATTTGTTGAATCTGAATGACAGTCATGTTGATTCATCGTACTCTTCTACTTTTGAATGATTGAAATTCTCTACAAAAAGGAAGCCAACAACAAAAGTACCTGAAAAAATCAGAATACAATTTTTTAAAATTGTGTCCAAGCTAAGGCTATCATTTAGAACTAATGGCCACTTTGTTACTTTTGCTTCTAAAAGCTGAAGTCTTTCAGGATAATGAAATCGAGGTTTAGAAAAGGGATTACAAAACATTTTATTATCAACGGGTGTATTACCTGATATAATCCAGATGTTAGGGCAGGATCACCCTGCCTTTGAGACTCAAAACTGACTCAACGCCCTTCCTATAGATAGTGGGAGACTCCTCACCTCCCTAACCTTTCCAAGATTTTACTCCACCTGTGGTGAACGTAGTAAAGTGGCATAGAGGGATGTGTGTAAATTTCTCCCCCTCACCTTGGCCTGAATTGTTTCTGCTGACTTATTTCAGTGATGAATCATATTCTACACATACTGTTCCTTTTCTACTTCTTGGTGTTGCTCCAGACCATGCACTTGAGAAGTCATCTTTCTCACTTAGTATTTTAAGCTTTTTTTCTTTTCCCTAAACAACCAAGTTGTCTTCTGAACTATTCTGATACTAATAAAAACAGGTTTTTCATTCCACTACACAGGTGACATAATGGTTATATGGATACAGGACATTTAAAGAAAGATATGATACAGTCAGAACAAGTTATGAAGAAACTGACCCTTGGAAGAAAACGTTAAAATATTAACAAAGCTGTTTTTTCTTCTAGGAATGGAACTAAGAGTGATTTTTTTTCTTGCTTCTACTAATATCTGATCAACATTTGACCATGGAAAATTTTTTTATAGAAAGATAGCAACAGGTATATATATAGGTGACGCAGAACTGAGGAACAGGCAGGCAGAGGCCCAAACTGAAGATGAGGATGACACCCGTTTGTTCATCTTTCTGAGACCTAGAGCCCGCCTTCTGCTAGGATCACAAGTTGGCTGATCCTAGCAGAGGGCAGGCTCTAGGTCTCAGAAAGGGGGGCACTTTTCTACCTCATGGTCTCTCCTATAAGCCTCTAGCAGCTTCAGACCTGATCTTTGTCTATGAACTCATGTTTCTGGTGCTTTCCCATCAACCTTCCTCACACACAGGTAAGCCATAAAGATAAGATTTACCATCATGGCAGATAATAGGATACATTAGACAGCTCCACAGAGACTGGGTGCTTTGTTCTTTTTTTTTTTTTTAAGATTTTATTTATTTGAGATAGAGCAAGAATGAGAGAGAGAGAGCACGAGCAGGGGGTAGGACAGAGGAAGGGGGAGAAGCAGGCTCCCCTCTGAGCAGGGAGCCTGACATGGGGCTCGATCCCAGGACCCTGGGATCATGACCTGAGCGGAAGGCAGATGCTTAACCGACTGAGCCACCCAGGCGCCCCTGGGTGTTTTGTTCTTAACTATGACTCTAACTACTAGCACAGTATCAGGCACACACTGGGCACTTAATAAGTTAGCTACTAATCTAAATAGCATGACTTGAGGCCTTCTGCTCCTTGCCGAATATCCTTCACAAGAACCAATTTTCATTTTACAATTAGAGGTTAAAAATCTTAAAATTCCAGGACTTCATAAAATTAGCACAGAGATTGTGATTTTATAAAAACTACTGTCCATCTATTTAGTAACTATGATCTTCCAACTCTGATAGGATACGCAAGGGAGAAGACTGCCACCAAAGACATCACTATTTAGGTCACCATTTCACCATCACTATTTAACACAGGTAGCTACCACACTCAACTGGACATGGAGATCCTTATTATGTGCAACTATGCCCGAAAAGATAAGCAAAAACCTGTGAACCCAAGGAAGATTAACACTGCTTCCCATAATTTTAGAATTTTTAAAAACAGTTTTTAATGTGGGCAAAGTTAGTATCTATACACCTAGAAAAATCCAAACGTAAAGGAAAAACAACTCTCCCATCTGCTTCTGACACCTGATCCCCAGCCTAGAGACAACCACAATTATTATATAAAATTATCCATGCTTATGCCAGCATGAACATGTATTTTCACACTTTTTTAAAAACACAAATGGTAGAATATTACATGATTTGTTTTTCAAACACAGCATATTTATTATATAGGAACATAATTCTCTGAAAATTAAAAGTTGATACAGTTTCAAATTATTTTTAATCAGTCACTAACAGAAAACAAAAGTAAAGGCAATTTCATTATTATACATTGGAACATAAATCACATTTAAGCACAAACCTAAAAAACAAGACTCATTTCTCATCTTTAACCTGTTTTTTCTCACTGTCTTCTTCCATATCAAAAGTGAATGGTTTGTCATAACCCATTAGATGGTTATAATCGTCAGGGTTTGGAAAGAGCCCTGGATTAACTAACAGTGATTTCGTTTTAGCATAAAATGTGGTAAACACATGTGCGCTGTCTGGAATCTTCACGTCATTCTGGTGAAACACTGTACTCGTTTCTAGAAGCACAACATTGTAAGTAATGGCTTTATAAGTGTCTGTTGTAGCTTCATGGTACAGCCGAACGACATAGCCTTTTGTAACAAAGTGAAGCAGTGCTGGAGTGATCATGGTAAAGCTCCCTATGATGCCATAAAATAATATTTGCAAAGGCAGACTTCCAAATATAATACTGTTTTGCGCAAAAATGTATGGTAGTAATGCAAGGCTGATGACACTTGTCGAATAAGAGAAACATTTCACACCTAAACAAGAAATAAAAAAAAAAGGACAGTATTAATATTTATAGATTTTATAAAAGCATCAATCTATTCAATTAATTCTTCCACCTTTCTTCTATCATCATCAAAACAACAAAATCAAAACACATATATAGTGATTATTTTCCAAGCTGTTTTAGGTACTTTACATCCTTATAGATTTTATTCATAACATCTTTAAAAAAGCACTATGCAACAGATGCATGATTATCATCCTCACTCCCATGTTAAGACATGAGAAAAACAAAGCACTCGCTCAATGTCACAAAGCTACCTAGAGGCAGGCAGTACTGGGATTCAAATACAGGCAATTTGACTCCAGCGTCCAGGCCACTGGCCAATACACTGCTCTGCCTCTCCATGTAGGAAATCTGCTTTAGGGTTAACTGGCCTCCACCTCAGTTCCCCAATAAAAGACTTCACATTACTCAAAGATCCTTATGCATATTATAAATGTTAATTCAGTTAGCAGATTATTAAATAAAACCTTCTATTAACAAGCACTTCCACATGCTTAACATTAAATGTTTAAATATGAGACTAACATTATTAGACTAAGTGCCTAGGATTAAAACAGCAAATTACCAAAAAACACACCAGTGGTTAAGAAATATGTGGGAAATATATTCAACTTCTTTACCAAGAAAAGACACTCAAGTTAAAACAGTGAGATATTTTTTTTACCTGTCATATTAAAAAGATTAAAAATCAATGACTTCTCAAATGCATATTTAAAAACGGTTAAGATGGTAAATTTTATGTTATGCATATTTTACCACAATAAATAAATGACTTAAAATGTAAATCTCTCTTAGTTTGATTGTATAATTTTAACATGATCCCAACAAAAACACCATCTGTTCAGAAAACAGACAAGTTGAGATCCCAGCCAAGTTGATTACAAAGTTAATTTGGAAAAAGAAAAGAAGAAAAAAAAGGTGGGGAGAGGAATTAGGTACTAAAACATAAGACTGTAATTAAAATGGTGTGGTGCTGGTGCACAAATAAACAGATCAATGGAACAAAATGGAAAATCTAGAAATAAACCTGACCGCATATGAAAATTTAGTATCAAGATATAATCTCAGGGCACCGGGGTGGCTCAGTAGGTCCGGTGTCCGACTCTTGATTTTGGCTCAGGTCACGATCTCAGGGTCATGAAACTGAGCCCCGTGCAGGGTTCCGTGCTCAGTGCGGAGTCTGCCTGTCCCTCTCCTTCTGCTCCTCCGCACACACTCTCACTAATAAATAAATAAAATCTTTAAAAAAAAAATCTCAAATACGTGGGCAAAAGTGGTGTTGGGACAGCTGAATAGCCATATAGAAAAATAAAATTCAATCCATCCCTCATATCATCTACCAGGAAAATTCCAAATTACCTGGAGATTTAAATGTAAAAAATAAAATCATGAAGCTATAAGAAAACATGCATGAAGTCTTTATAATCTGAGAATGGGAAAACTTTTCTAATTATGACTGAAAACACAGAAGCAATCAAGGAGAAAGACCGGTAAATCTGATTACATTATAAATGTACATGGACATAAACAAAGTAGAGACAAATGAGAAAACTATCTGCAACCTCTATCACAGAGGGTTAATACCCCCAACATATAAAAGGTTTCCAGTATGTGAGAAGAAAAAGATCAACAACCCTATCCACACACATGCAAGAAATATAAGCAGACAGTTCACTAAACCAAAAATGCACATGGTCCTTAAACAGATGAAATGTTAATAAACTTCAATCGTAAGAACATGAAATTAAAAGCACAGTGAGATGCCAAAAAACTAAAAGTTTGACAACATACTCTGTTGGTAAGACTGTAACACACTCTCGTACATTGCAATTGGTTGAAGGCTTAATTATCCTGCATCAGTAATTTAAAAATAATTCCTTCCTGCCTCCCACAGGTAGTTGCTATGACACCAGTACACATACAATACAACATAGATACAATGGGGACCAAGATGCCTCCTATATAAAGCCTCCTGAGTCCTTCCAACTATCTCCTTTTTCCCCATGACTTTGGTACACTATGGTGGGTTGAAAAGTGTGCCCCAAAATTCATGTCCACCCAGAACCTCCAAATATGACGTCATTTGGAAGTAGGGTCTTTGCAGATAATAAAAAATTGAGTTGAGATCATCCTGGAATAGGGTGGGCCATAAATCCAATGACAATATCCTTATAAGGACAGAACAGAACAGACACAGAGAGGGCCATCTGAATTAGGAAGCAAAAATTGGAGTTATGCAGTTATGGATCCATAAGCCAAGGAACACAAAGGATTGCTGAAAGCCTCCAGAAGCTCAAAGAGGCAAGGAATTCTTCCCTAGAGCCTTCAGAGAGAACATAGCCTTTATCAACACCCTGATTTCAGAATTCTAGCTTTCAGAACTGTGAGAACAAATTTCTGTTGCTTTAAGTCACCAACTTTGTGGAAATGTATTACAAAAGCCTAAGGAAACTAATACATACATGTACTTTATTTTGCCTAGATTCAAATAACTATTTTTTAAACATATTCTGGGCTCTCCCATCTTCATGTCTTTGCTCGTACTACTGCCATGCCTGAGATGCCCTTCTTTCACACCTCTTCATGTTCAAATTCTACTCATCCTACAATAATACTATGATATCAGTAATCACTTATGGATGAATTAACAAGAACTATCAACTAAAAGACCCTTGAAATGTCTTTAAACGAGGCCCCATTCAGTAGTTTAAAGAATCTCCAAGCATGGTACCTCTATCCTAATGTCTCTCACTCAGTTTTACATAAAAAAAAAAGTTTCTCCCTCAGTTTCTACATAGAAAAAATAGTAATCCCTGAATAAGGTACAGAGTATTGAAAGAACTCAAACATTAAACTCCTATACAAGTTATATTTCTAGAACTTTGAATAGCTTGAATAGCTATGCTCTTCTACAACCATAACATCCTACCCACACCAAAATTAATTCCTATTTATAGTCTCTTCTTTACAGAATGGAGTCAAATGCAAATAAGAAATAAATTAATAAGCCTTCCCTGCATCTGAAGGAACCGTGTCTGTTCAGAAGGAAAGGTATCATGGGTGTCACTGTTAACACCTCCCAATAGTATAAATCCAGGTAGCCCAGGCCAGAGATGTGACATAAGCTCAATGGCCTACTCATGTACTGACTTCTGAAGAAATTTCTAATCACCAAAATGGATTTTTCCAGTAACTTCAGAACTCCTCTCAATAGTGATTATAGTAAGTCCTTATTGCCAAAGTTTTAAATACCTAAAATTATATTCTAAACAGTCTATTTTGATGCCACATATTTGAGAACATATGGATTTCCAGAGTAAATTTTAGATGATCAGTGACACCAGCATAACCAAAAACAGGAATGCAAATGCAGGTGCTGAAATCTTGTGGCCGATTTGACTATAAAGCAATCCTTCAGATATTTCAGGTTATACTTTAAGATTACTGAAATGAACTACAATCTCAGGAACTTGAACAAAACACATATCTAAGTTCTTCTGACCTTCATAATAAATCATTCCATACTAAATACCAAATTAAGAACTAAGGAAAGAGCTTCAAATTTGTAGCTGTTTAATACACTGTCTTGGGCGCCTGGGTGTCTCAATCAGTTAAGCCTTCTGCTCAGGTCATGATTCCAGGATCCTGGGATCAAGCCCAGCATCGGCATCATCATCGGGTTTGCTGCTCAGCGGGGGTCTATTTCTCTCCCTCCCTCTGTACTCTCTTCTTTAATAATAATAATAATCTGTCTTTGTCTTCTCTAGTACTCTACACCACCTTGAAAAGCCACTAAATGAAGATGTTTCTTGAAAATGCCAAGGTGACCTAAAAAATGTAAAAAATATATTTTTTAATTATAAAAGTATTATATGCTTATTTTAACTGCCAAATTTAAAAATATGCAAAGTAAATGTGTACCCTCCCAAAAAAACTACTCTTAAGAGGTATACTTCCATATTTTTTCTCTCCATATTCAAACATTACACAAATATACACTTCTTGTTCTATTTTGTTGTTAAACATCTTGGGAAGTGACCAAAGGATGTAAGCTTTAGCACCCAGCAATAAGATCAAAAAGTCCTAACAGTCTTAAAAAATCTTTTGAAAATCTCCTAAAAATGCAAAGGTCCCAACCTCTAAATCTTTTTTTTTTTTTTGAAGATTTTATTTATTTATTTGACAGAAAGAGAAATAGTGAGAGCAGGAACACAAGCAGGGGGAGTGGGAAAGGGAGAAGCAGGCTTCCTGCTGAGCAGGGAGCCTGATGTGGGGCTCAATCACAGGACCCTGGGATCATGACCTGAGCTGAAGGCAGACCCTTAACGACTGAGCCACCCAGGCGCCCCTCAACCTCTCAATCTTGATTCAACAGGCCACAAGAAAAAAATACATAACCTAATTTTTCCTCATATCTTGCAATTAAGAGATGTTAAAATAAGAGATAACATATCCTAAGTACATTTTTTACAACTAAAAGGGGAGTTAAAAAGGAAATTACCCTCACTTCTGATTACCCACCAAATACTGTTCTCGCCAGATTCCCAGTATAAATCAGCCTTCCATCTTCTGATTTTTCAAGCTGTGTATGTAAGCACTGAACCCATCTTTCCCAACAAAGAGGTATCTATTGAAACAGAGACCATTATAATGTGAGTACATAATAAAGTGCATTTTAGACCTTTTAATTTTTTTAACTTTTTTAAATTATAATGAAGAGTAAAAGAGAACTTGTCACATGAGGTGATTTAAGGAATTCTCCCAAATAATCCACAGAGCTGAAGAAATCAAACTAACAAAATAGCTGTCCTTAACTCCAGTCACAAATAGTGTTTTTTTGAAAACCTAGGTTTGCATCCCAGCTCAAAGCTTTTAGATAAAGTGTGGCCTCGAACAAGTAAAAAAAAATTTGGTGGAATAATTCATTCTGTGGTTAAAATGAAAACATTACTCTTGTTCCATTGTCAAAATTTTAAATGCATTACTTTTCAAAAAATTGATGTTAATATAATGTAAGTAAAACACTGCAAATGTAAACTGTCTCAAGTCCAGACCGTTTCTAAGATTTCTAAAATGTTTATACTATAGCTAGTATTAAAAAAAAAAAAAAAGAAAGAAAGAAACTGTCCCTATTCATCTCGTTGCATCCCTTAGTTCCTCTTAAGAAAATATTTCACTGGAAATCTTCATCAAATTTCACAGGAACAAGGGGTCCCCGAACGTCTAAACCCTTCAAAATTCAAAAGATATGCCTAATCCCTTTATGCTGAAATTTAATTAGATTCCAATTCCCATGTTAGGCATTTCTTCCAACTTTCCAACCATGTTTGCTAATTCTGATGTTTTACAGAGCAGGATTAGGAGACAATTTATTCAGATTAAAATGAGAGGATTAACGTCTCCATCCCCTTTTCCAGGGAGCAAAAGAATTCCTTAAAATAGCCTCATCTAATAGAAAACAGAACAAACTTAAAGTCAGGTTGAGTTCTTTCAGTTCGGTCACCAGGTGGTGTATCTAATTTCGTTGCAAATTAACCCTTCCGAGCCTCCACTCAGAGGTAGAAGAGAAAATAGTTGAGAGTCATCACAAACCCGCTGGGTTTGCAGCCAGCTGTGAATTACTTGGAACCGCCCAGAAAATGACCACTTTCGAACGGATACTCCTAGACTCGTGGGTGTAAACCCCGGGACCCCTGGCCTGCTCCCGCGGCCGAAGCAGGCTGCCTCTGCGCGCCCGCAGAGGGCTCCTTCGGCACCAGAGTCCCCAGGCCCGACGCTCCCTCCACCGTCCACCCTCACTCGGTCCGCAGGCCTTCAGAATGCCGACCTGCGTTCGCACCCGACGCCCGAGAAGCGGCGAGGCTCTCCGCAGCCCCACGCTTCCGCAGCCAACCAGCCCCGAGGAGCCACTACAGGAGGCCAGCCGCGCGGCGGCCGCCCACGGCACCGTCCTCTTCCCTCCGAGCCGAAGTCCGGCCGCCCACGAGCTGCCCAGCGCCAGCAGCAGCATCCCGCGCGTGAGAAGTGGCGGCAGACGGCGCTACGGCGACAGCGGGGAAGCCTGAGGCCCAGCTCCTCACCCGGCCGCAGCTGGAACCTGCCGTTCATACTCCGCCCCTAGCCGCACGCGCGTGCGCAGAATACGTAACCTTGCACCTTTCCCTGCCACGCGCGTTTCCTGCGGACAGAACTCTGAACACCGCACGCCGGCGTCTAGTTGCAGGGACACTCGAACGCCCAGCCTGCGCGCGGCTTCCTTTTCCCAGACTTGAGCGCTCTTTATGAGACTGTGGAAGGACAGAGAAGAGAGCCATGCGCGAAAGATAAAGCCTGGAAGCTAGGGTTAAATCTTTTATTCTCCCGGGCGTCATTTTCTAGGCCCCCAAATATATTTTCTTTCTAGAAAATGATTCTAGCCTATTAGCACAGAATAATAATATTTTATGCGACTTGGACAAAAATGAGTGGTAATTTAATTCAACCATTGGGTTGGTTGAATTAAATTCAACCAATAAATGGAGCTTGCTCGTGTGATGCTGATACTTGACAGATTTGTCTTCTGGAATCCTTCTCAACCATATTATGTTTGTTCATTCTTGTTAAAGAGGTATTGAGTGCCTATTGCCAAGACTAAGGAGCAGAGGATATAAAGATACTGCATAAAATTGGGAATCCACTGTACTTACACAGTGGAGGAAACACCTAAAAATAAGCTAAAATATAATGCCATTACCAATTTACAAAATTTTTCGGAAGCCCAGAAAACAGCATGATTATTTTGGCCTCAACACGTCTAAAAGCTTCAGGTTACCTGAGTCTTAAAGGATGAGCATCCAGTTAGTTCACACTCCTCTGTTTACTATTTCAGAAGAATGTTTTTGACTCCAGACACTTTTGGCACAGGAGAGGATCAAACTAAAAGTCTAAAATAATATCACCTTGACAACTCCAAATCCTGTCTACTTTTTTTCTGGGTATCCAAAGGGATAAAATTATACTGCTTCTTTATGAATGATTTCATTTTCTTAACGTTATCTTCCGCTTACATTTATTTTTAAGATTTTTATTTATTTGACAGAGAGAGACACAGCGAGAGGGAACACAAGCAGAGGGAGAAGGAAGCTCTCTGCTGAGCAGAGAGCCCGATATGGGGCTCCATCCCAGGACCCTGGGATCATGACCTGAGCTGAAGGCAGACCCTCAGTGAGCAAACGCCAGGGACCATCCAGGCACCCCTCCACTTACATTTTAAAAACACTTCTGTTTAGTGTGATACTACAGACATCAATTATCCATCTTACTGATAATGTTTAAAATAGTCTGTTAATATACTATTTTCATATTGTTACAAAGATAAATTGAGACATTAAAATTTTTTGGTTTATTTGAGCAAAAATTTATTCGAATTGGACAGCACCAAACTGAAAGTGATTAAGAGTCCTCCACTGAGAGGAGCCAAGGGCAAGGTTTCTACAGAGAAGATGAAGAAGCAAAGCAAGGAAATTATTTGGCTATAGTTTAAGCTGTTGCATTATTTGGGAAAATCCACTTGGCCGTTTGTGATTGGTTGTTCTTAGACATTTACAGGAATTGCTTCTGGCTTAGGTTTTGGTTTGCTTCCATACATAGGCTACCAAGGTATTAGAGCCATCTCAGTCTAATGGCTTCCTTGATTGATTTCTTCAATAATACACTGAGAGAATGTGAATTTTAACTTCTGTTAAGCTTAGTTTTTTTCCAACAGATTCTGTAAACAAATGAAAATAATATTTGGTTTACTTCTCAGTGTTTCTAAATAGCTAAAATTAGATCATATTCTGAAAATCCTATGCTATAGAATTACACCGAATTGTTATTTATGCTTAAATAGATTTCCCAATTCTAGTAATATAGACATTTGTTGAAAATAAACTACTTGAATGGGATTTTAGAATGATACTGACTGGGGCACCTGGATGGCTCATTCTAAGTATCCGATTCTTGATTTTGGCTCCGGTCATGATCTCAGGGTCATAAGATTGAGACCCACATCCAGTTCTGTGTGTTGGGTGTGGAGCCTGCTTAAGAGTCTTTCTCTTTCTCTGCCCATCCCCCACCCTCTCTCTTAAAAAAAATTTTTAAAAATGAAAACAAGGTAAATGGGTAAATGTCTAACCTTAAGGAAATACTTAAGTGAATCACAGAACATTTATATGATGTAATTCTATACAGACATTAAAAATGATGCTTGTTGAGATTTTGGTTACAGGTAAGTTAAATTGGAAAGCTAACAGTATACAAAATCATATGCACACAATATGATGATGTAAAAGTGCATAGAGAAATCAAACATCTGCAATCTGTATTTTTTGTAATAGGCATATACTGACTACATAAATAAAATTTTAAAATACAGTAAAATTTTGCACAAAAGAGAAAAGACAGTCCTAGACTAGATCCTACCCCTAAATCTGGCACTAGCTAGACTCAGTATTCTCACGTGGAAAATTCTATCATTCTCTAGGCAACTAATATAGTGATCCTTTTAGAGGCTGATGATGGAACAAGAAAAAGAGGAAGAGAAGGGAAGAAAACAACACTTTCAAAGTATAGGAGGAAAAATATGATTGAAAATGGGCCCACGCCTCCTCTCCTCACCCCATTGTCTCTCCCTGCCAAACTCTATTCTGAGGTACCGTTAAAACCAAAAACTTAAATTTTTTTTTTTTGCAAAGGCTTTGAAGTTAACCCAGAAAAATCTGTCCGTTAAAAGCAATGACTTTTATCTGCCAAATCAACAAAACATGTCTTTCAAGCAAAAGTCATTAATTAGGTCAACAAATTTTGTTTTGCTTGTATCTATTTTCCCTTTGTTGGACATTGTTAACACAACAGCGCCTAGTTGAGCAACTTGAAATGGTGTCTTCGCCCTACATTCCCTTCTTGCCACGGTCCGGTAAACAGAGTGCAAACTTTATTTAGCTGTTTCAGCTTTTCTGGAAGGGTGCCTGAGTTTAACCACAGCAAAGCAAGCAAAAAGGATAGGCCGATCGACGAGCGAGAGAGAGTGCTGGGGCAGAGGGCGTGGAATGTCAAAGATGGTCTCAGAATTCAGTATCCGCGGCAGACGACTGGAAGTTCAGTGAATGATCTCAGAATCAAGGAGAGCTGAGCAACCCGGAGCTGGGAGGGTTTGGTACCGCGGGAGAAAGGCCCCTACCCTGTGGGTGGGGCCGTGGTTAGTTTTCAGTAATCGCTGTCGAGAAGGGAGGAAATGAGGCCAGCCGATTGCGCTAGCGGTTATGATGCTCTTGCAAATTTTCATGAAAAGACAGATGGTGTTTCTTAAAGAGCACGATCTTGTTAGCATAGAAACCGCACTCCCACTTTTCAGTCTTTTCTATGCAGATAATCTCCGACCCCCAGGAGTACCCCTGGACAATCTCCAAAATTACCAAAAATCTTAACATTCAACGTGAGAAACTACAAGTCCCAGGGTGTAGTGCCGCCGTGGAGAAACAGCCGCCAGAGAAACTACAAATCCCAGGATGCAGTGCTGCTTCGGAACCCCGAGCACCTCTTTGAGAATGATGTCCCTGCGGAAATCGGATCAGGGTCGTCGCTGCATGCTGGGAATCAGAAGACCCAGAATTGGATTGGTTGGGATTTGCAAATGACCGCGGCCCCCCGAGGTTGGCCAGTGGTACTGTAGGAGAAGGGAGGGGGGCGCTGCGCACTTCCTGTAGACGGAAGCGGGCGATTGACTGCGTCCTCGCCTCAGCAGGCACTAATCTCCCGCGCATCGTAGAAAGCGTCCGTGACCCGGCGGAAGTGATTCCTCTAACTGCCCCGGAACCCACGGCGGCAGGCAGCTGGGGGTGGGGGGGCGGCCCTGGAGTAGGGGCTGTGGCGGTGCGCGGGGACCCGGTGCGGTGGCTGCGGTGGCTGCAGGGCTGACGAGTGAGTCTCGGGCTGGGGTGGGAACGGAACTGCGGATCCGCGTGGAGGACAAGGAAGACTCGTACTGGGAGCGCACGCAATCCCACTTCCCACCCCTTCCCATTTGGGCGGGGAAGGAACGGAAGCTCTCAACCTCGCCGGGCCTCCTGAGCTCCTGGTTTGGGGGAGGGGAGAAGAGGGCGGCAGGACCTTTCTAGGCGCCTCTTGGTGGCCTCGGAAGAGGGTGAAAGGAGGGGCGGCGGCCAGCAAGTCTGGGCCTTCCCCGGGCTGAGCGCGGGGAGGGTGGAGTTAGGAGCATGGCAGCCCTGTCGCGTTTCCTTTCTGCTTTCCCCGTGTGCACTCAGATACGTCCTTTTCTTGGAGTCGGTCCCCAGTCAGAGGAGTGACTCTCACAGTCACAGTCCTCCTCTTTTTCCAGCTGCAGAACCCCGAAAAGTTTACCTTCTGGGCAACTTGTCGGACGATCTGTGCCCGACTTCATAGTTTGGGACTGTCGTGCATGTGCCTTCCAGTTTTGTCTGAAAGGTATCTAGTACAGTGGCCGTTGAGTTTATCTTACGAAACTAAAATCTCTTTCGTAACATGTAGTTGTAAAGTTCATGTCATTAGTACGGGCATTTCTACTTTGCATTTTACTTTTTCCATGTTTGTGTAGAAAACAATCGAATCCTTTAGTTTGAGTTTTTAAAATCCTTTTCTTCAAACTGCTAAACTTGCTTTTTGATCCCGAAATAGTTGTTTCCTTTTCTGTTTAGTAGACTAAGATAAAATCTCTGATCTCGCTTACATTACATTTGTAATTCATGATGTTGAAACATCACAGTTCACACACATGGATTCATTCATTCTAGAGATACTATGGTAAGGAAACAGCTATGGTCCCTGTCATCTTGGATATTTATTTATTGCCAGTGGTGATTTGGAGCTTATGTTTAATTTTTAAATGACTTATTTTTTCCCTAAGTATGAGATTTAACTAGTAACTACCATTTCAAAAAATATATATATATATATCTTACACATATATGTTTATTTCAACTTGTAGATGCCAGTTTCATTACTTTTATAGTAATTCTGTAATGTAGTTAGGCAATAGTAGTCAAAAGTTATGGTCAGCCCTATATATCAAGTTCTAAAGTAACATTTGAGTGTACCTTATAAAGTGCTTTTTTGGTGTGTTTTTTTTTTTAATATAGATTTTTCAGTATTATAAAATAATCTGGAAACTCTTTGCATTTATACTGGTAAGTGTACATGCATTTTAGCTAACTTGTTATAAATGTTTATTGTTCCATTATTAAATAAGATCAGGAAAAGCCCATTGAGTGATGCCTGAAATTTCAAGCCTTGATGACTAAGAAAACAGTAGTACCATTCACTCAAGAAATATTTATTGAGCATCTGCTATATGCCAGCTACTATACCAGGGCTGCCCTCATGGACCTTGGGGAAAGAGAGAAGATGCAATAAGTATATATATCTATATATATGTATATATATGTGTGTGTGTGTATATATATATATATGAGCAAATATAGTTTCAAGTGGTGATAAATGTGAAGAAATTATGTCAAGATTAGAGTTATGTCAAGAGTCAAATTAGGTGATTAGGGTAGGGGTGTCTAATTTTGATAGGGGAGTGAGCAAGGAAGACCTATGTCTCTGAGGAGTTGATGTTTTGCCTGGAGACCTAAATAATAGGGAAAAGCTTTTAAGATATCACTAACTGCAAATGTAAAGACCTTAAGAGAGGAATGAACTGAACCTGTTATGATACTAAAATAGCCGATATACAGTATAGCTGGAGCATAGTGAAGGAAGAATGATGGGAAATAAAATCAGAGTAGTTAGCAAAGTCTAAGATACAACTTTATAGTTCTTTTTCTGTTTGTAATGAGAGGCCATTAAAGGATTTTGTGCGGGGAAATGATACCTGATTTCTGTTTTTGATGACTAGTTGCTGGGTGGCAAATAGACAAGTTGGAGGAAAGTGAGGAAACTGGTTCCTAAGGAGGCTGTAGTAGTCTAATTGAGAAATGGTAGCTTGAACTAGAGATGTACGGTGGAAGTTTGTGAGGAATGGTATGATTTGGAATATAATTTAAGGTGGAGTCAGGTCTTGCCTTCACCCCTAGGACAGAAAAAAATTTGAGGAATCAACTGTTTTGCCTGTTTTGAGCATCTGGGTGAACAGTAGTACCACTTACTGAAATAAGGAAGACAGGAGGGTATACTCGTTTCTGAGGAATAAATCAGGAGTTTGATAATTATACAGCTCAGAATGTGTGCACGTAGGCAAGTTGGATATCCACAACTATTGCCAGGGGCAGAGTCAAGCTAGGAAGATTATCTGGGGGTCATATTTTATTATTTTTATTTTTATTTTTTAAGATTTTACTTATTCATTTGAGAGAGCACAAGCAGGGGGAGAGGCAGAGGGAGAAGGAGAAGCAGACTCCCCACTGAGCAGGGAGCCCGACATGGGACTCAATCCCAAGACATGGAGATCATGACCTGAGCTCAAGGCAGACGCTTAACCATCTGAGCCACCCAGGTGCCCCGAGGGACATTTTTAATAGGTATTATTTAAACCTGTGGACTGGAGGACATCAAGTGGAGAGTATTTAATGGAGAAGAGGACAGATGACTAGGAACACTCTGGTCTAAAGAGGAGCGGCAAACAGTGATGGAAGCAGAAAAGCCAGGAGGGTGTGGCTTCTGTAATACTAAGGGAAGAAACTGTTTTGGGAAGGCGGGAGTAGTCAGCTGTAAGACCCTGCTAAGAGTTAGATGAGGATTAAAAATTCGCCATGTAAGCAAGTAAAGTAATGGAAATATGGTGAGCCCCTTGAATGGACTAGTGGGCCAGAAGTCTGATCAGAGTGGGTTAAGAAGTGAATGGTAGTGATGATGTTACAGCATTTTGATGTGCTGATGGGAATAATAGCAGGACAAAGTCCTTGGAGAGGTGTGCTTAATTTAAGTGGAAAGGTTGGCCTTGGATAGGAAGGATGGTTTTTATTCAACTTTTGAAACAGGAGGGTGGACAGAGTATATGGTATATAGATACAGGTAGGATGAAGATGGAAAACAAGGCAACTGTTGTGATGTCTTTCTGTTTTCTTGATAAAATAAGTAAAGTTGTCAGGGCAAGGAGGAGGAGAAGGTGTTGGTGGTTTAGGAGAAGCTAGGATTTTTTCAGAGTAGTAAAGCTAGTTTACTAGGAGGATTTCTACAATGCCAAGTGCCTATTTAAAGTGTGTGGTCACAAATTTAAAGTTGAGATCAGTCAAAATGGTGTGTCTTTTCTCCAGCCACATTCATCTCTTTGGTTGAGGCTTGAGCTCACCAGAGAATTGGGTTTGCCCAGGATTGGGATGTGGGTAGGTAGATCAATCAGAGGAGACAGCAGGGAGTTAGGGTATAAGGACTGTGAGATGTGCATGGTGCTAATCCTGATGAACGCTTAACAGTGGAATGAAGCAAGGTCAGAACTTGTTTTATATTTGTTTTTTATGTTTATTTAGCCTATCATTCTAAGCATTCTTTTAAATTATTTTGTAATATGTAGAACCTATAATTAGATACTACATAGTGGGAGTATTTGTTCAAACTTTTTTAAACCAAAACAAAGGCATTTGGAGATCATCGTCTAAGATAGAGGTTAGGTAGTTTACAGGGGTGAGGCAGACAGACTCCGTGGAAAGCACGTAGCACTCTGGAGCCCTGTGTTGTATGAGAGCAACAACTCTGTTTAATAAAGATGGGAAATTGGGAATTACAGGCATTTGTAGAGGAAGGGAGAATTTCAGATGGGTACAATCATGAAATGGTGGCCCTGGAAGGGACTTTTTTTTTTTTTTTTTTTGAAAGATTTTTATTTATTTATTTTGAGAGAGAGAGAATGAGAGAGAGCGCGAGAGGGAAGAGGGTCAGAGGTAGAAGCAGACTCCCTGTCGAGCAGGGAGCCCGATGTGGGACTCGATCCCAGGACTCCAGGATCACAAGCCGAGCCGAAGGCAGTCGCCCAACCAACTGAGCCACCCAGGCGCCCTGGAAGGGACTTTTTTAGACACAATTTAGTCCATTGTATTTGAGAGATAAAGAAACAGGAGTCTTACCACTTTAACCTATCAGGGTCTCAAGATAGAAATTTGGAGAATAGAAATTCAGATGTCCACTTGAAGTGACACTGTTACTTTCCCCACCCCTCTCCTGATTTGGCTCACACTGTTTATTTTGCCTGGATCTCCTTCTCCTTCCAGTTCTGCTTGGTAAAAACACCTCCGTCCGTTGAGACCCAGATCTAAAGCTACTTTCCTTTTGTGGCTGTTCACTTAACAGATTCATAGTTCCAGATTTACTTCTTTAGGACTCCCAAAATCCTACTCCCCATCTATTAGCATCTGCAAACCTAGAGAATTTGGATTAGTTTTATTATCAGCGTAAGTATCTTTTGAAAGGTTAATGAGACAGAAAACCATTTGGGATTGGTAATATCTATACAATGAAAGATACTTAAATTTAAGAAAAATAATAAATTTTTAAAAAATCTTTCCCGAACCTTATTTTTTAATTGAGATATAATTATCATATCGTGGAAAGCTCAGTGTACCATTTAATTTTCCAGAAAGTTGCCTCATGCTTCTTCCTAATCATTCCTCCAGAAGCTGCCACTGATCTATCACCATAAATTCATTTTGCCTGTTGCTAGAATTTCATATAAATTGAATAATACAGTATGTACTTTTTTGTTTTCCCATTCAGTATAATATTTTTGGTATTCACCTATTATTAGTAGATCATTCCTTTTTGTTGTAAATGGTATTCCTCTGTACACGTATATCACAGCTGTGTGTCATCAGGGTAGCTTCTCATTTATTTTGAGTGAACTTCTGTGAACATTTTTTTTTATCTTTTTTTTTTTTTAAGATTTTATTTATTTATTTGACAGGGGGCAGGGTCAGAGGGAGAAGCAGACTCCCCGCTGAGCAGGGAAGCCTGCCATAGGACTTGATCCTGTAACTCCAGGATCATGACCTGACCTGAAGGCAGTCGCTTAACCAACTGAGCCACCCAGGCACCCTGTGAGCTTTTTTGTAAAAGGTTTTTTTGTGGGCAAATTATTTCTTGGATAAATACCTAAGAATCCAGTGTAAGGATTTAGGAAAGTCTTGTTTATTGTTTTGCCACTTGTTTTTTTTTTTTTTTTAAGATTTTATTTATTTATTTAATTGACAGAGAGAGAGAGACAGCGTGAGAGGGAACACAAGTAGGGGTAGTGGGAGAGGGAGAAGCAGGCTTCCTGCTGAGCAGGGAGCCCTATGCAAGGCTCAATCCCAGGACCCTGGGATCATGACGTGAGCCGAAGGCAGTCGCTTAACCAACTGAGCCACCCAGGCGCCCCTGTTTTGCCACTCGTAAATTGGTATGAAACCAGCTATAACTTACCAAAACGTAAATAACCAAGAACATCATTCACAGTGATCTGGAGACCACTTAACATCACTGTAATGATTGTTGTGGTCTGTACCACCCTGTGTAATATTTCTGATTGATCATTTATGGCCAATCTAAAATAGAGTTCTTAAATACCAGAGAGATCTCTTCTAATCAAGATTCCTAAAGCCCCACAATTGATGACAGGCAGAGGGCTTGTTTCTAGAAACCAAGCCCTGCTCATGAAATATAATATAGCTGATTACTGAGTATTATTAGTTGAGTCATTATTCTAGTAGTAAAAACTATATCATTTAGGACAATTAGGCCATGACTAATTGTTAACCATCAGAAATAGATGAGAAATTGAGTTCAGTGCTTTTACTTTAAGTGACCTAATAGACTCCCTTAGTAAAAGCAAAGAACTGTCCTCTTTGACCTACTGTAGACTGCCACTGAGAACAAAACTTGTTCTTCAATTCAGGGATGTTTGTGAACAAGTTTTAACCCTAGGAGATTTGAGGACATTATCAAACAAACATTTTCAGATAACTGAGTTAGTTCTAGGAAACATAAAATTCCAGAAATCATGTATAGGAATACATGCTTCATACACTTGCATTTATAATTAGCAGTTTATGGTAGTTGGTGCAAAGTTGTGAGACTGATTTTTAGTTATCCTAATTTCATAAAATGTGGCTATGTCCTCGAAGTCTTTAAAATAAAAATTGTTTTAAGGATTAGAATTCATATTGACTAAATGTTATTGTGAAAGATGGAATACTGTCTCCTTCTTTAGTCACTCCCTCCCTTCAGTATAGCCCAGAATATTTCCATAAGCTTAAATGTTCTTTCCTAGAAAGAACAGTTTTCATTGTGGTTGTCCGAAAGCTCTAAGTTTATTCAATGCCAACATCATGTGAAAACATGGAAAATAATCAGTCTTGGTCAAAAGCATGGTATTACTGAATAACTTTATTCTCTTAGAAAGCTCAGAATAGTACTATCTATGTCTGTGGCAGATAACACTATTGTATGAAGCTTCACATTGTTAACATTACCACATAATTACCATTGTATTGAATACCTGGGTCACAGAGAGAGAACCTCCTTGCCTTGTGGAAACTTAAAGCTAGTAAGCAAGACAATATATCTAAGAAGACAGACTTGTAAGCATTTGCATCTAATAGTGAAGAAAACTGAATTCCACAGTGGAGGAAAAATGGGGGAGGGGTACCATTTGCTAAAAGTATTAAGACTGCCTACACCAGAATTAAATATAGCATCATTGTTACGTTGAATAGGCCAGAATGAGAATTTTAACACCTCTTGGGAGCCATAAATCCAGTGACACTATAAGCACAATTCTGGGCAGGATAGTTTGAGGTCTTATTATAAATTGGAATTACCTCCTAACTTCTGTCAATTTGTATTACTTTGTTTTCCAAATTAATCATATTTTTTACATAATAGTTAAGAACTAATCACGCTGACCATCATTCCCTTATGAGCTGCTTGGTTCCACTTGTTTTGTTTCGTTTCATTTTGTTTTAAGATTTTATTTATTTGACAGAGAGATAGTGAGAGCAGCAACAGAAGCAGGGGCAGAGGGAGAAGGAGAAGCAGGCTCCCCGCCAAGCAGGGAGTCCGACGTAGGACTCCATCCCAGGACCCCGGGACCGTGACCCGAGCTGAAGGCAGACGTCCAACCGACTGAGCCACCCAGGCGCCCCATTTTGTTTTGTTTTAAAGATTTTATTTATGGAGCGCCTGGGTGGCTCAGTTGGTTAAGGATCTGCCTTCTACTTAGGCCATGATCCCAGGGTCCTGGGATAAAGCCCGGCATCATCAGGCTCTCTGCTAAGCCGGGAGCCTGCTTCTCCCTCTCCCTCTCCCTTTCCCTTCTCCCTCTTCCTCTCCTTCTCCCTCTCCCTCATCCCTGCCGCTCAGCCTGCTGGTGCTGTGTCCCCCTCTCTCTTTGTCAAATAAATCTTTAAAGATTAAAAAGGAATTCATAATGGTCTTTTAAAAGAAAAGATTTTATTTAGAGAGAGGGTCCGCTTACAAGTGCGAGTGGGGGTAGGGGGCATGGGGGAGAGAGAATCCCAAGCACAGAGCCCAATGCAGGGCTCGATACCAAGATCATACCCAACTGACTGAGCCACCCAGGTGCCCCCCCTTTTTAATATTTATTTATATAAGTTATCTCTACACCAAACGTGGGGCTCAAACTCAAAACCCAAAGATCAAGAGTCACATGACTTTCCAACTGAGCCAGCCAGGCGCCTCAAACTTAGGGGGGCACCTGGGTGGCTCAGGTCCTAGGAGTGATTCCCGCTTCAGGCTCCCTGCTCAGCGGGGAGCCTGCCTCTCCCTTTGCCTGCTGCTCCCCTGCTTGTGCGCTCACTCGCTCGCTCTGACAAATTAATAAAATCTTTTTAAAAAATCAAATTTAGGGATACCTGGGCAGCTCAGACAGTTAAGCGTCTGCCTTTGGCTCAGGTCATGAACTTGAGGTCCTGGGATTGAGCCCAGCTGTGGGGCTCCCTGCTCAGCAGGGAGTCTGCTTCTCCCTTTTTCTCTGCCACTCCCCCTCACTTGTGCTCACTCACTTGCTTTCTCTCTCAAATAAAATCTTTAAAAATAAATAAAAATCTAATTTAAATCATAGTTTTCTTTAAAAAAGTAGTTTTCTAGTTATTTACACTTTTGAACCTGTATTTTGGTGCATTTTATTTATTCTGCCGAAAACATGATTAATAGGCAAGAAACCACTTATTGTACATAAATGGCACCAAACTATACCTATCATTCTAATCTGCTTTTTAAAAAAATAGCAGTTTATCTTGGTGGTATTCCCAAGTTGTTACACACATAGATGTAACTTTTTCCTTTTCACTGTCCATAATAAATATTAATAATTATAGATACACTATTTCTATTTAGCTCATTCCCTACTTGATGAACTTTTTTAGGGTATTTTCAGTTTTTCATTTGTATACTCTTATAGTCCATATCCTACTTGCCTTTGCACACAAAGCTAGTGTGTCTCTAAAGTAGATATCCAGAATTGCTAGCCTTCTGATGATTCTGCTGCTGCCTTCCAAAAACTGTTGTGCTATTTATTTAGTATTACCCTTTTTCCCTCTCCTGCAACACTGGATTCTTAGCACATTTTAATGTTTTTAGTTTGCATGTTCTGTGATTACTGTTGGGATCAAGCATTTTTGTACAGGTCTATGAGTTATTTGCATTTTTTTCTACTTTTTACAGAGCTCAGTGGATGTTTTATATTTGGTTCTTTAATCCATAGCATACTTTTGTGAGTGATGTCAGGTAGACATCTAACCTTATTACTTTTTTGAAGTAAATAGCCAACGTAAAAAGACAGAAAGATAAAAAGAATAGATTTGCAGCTGTTGCCATCATCTACTTAATAACCCAAGCAAATCAATTGAAAACTATTAGTACTATTAAGAGAGTTCTGCAGAGATGATGGGAATCAAAGTCAACTTTTAATGGATTTCAGAGCTTTTCTTTAAAACACCAGCAATAATCTTGCAGAGAGTATAATAGGAAAACAGACGGCATTCATAATAAAAACTATAAAGTACCTAAAAGTCCACCTAACAGGAAATGTGTAATGATAAAATGGAACTTGCCTATTTAGCAAACATGCTTATCACACTATTATAATGAAAATAGTGGATATATTGCTCAGGTATAAACAGATTAGTGAGACAGAATATAGTCTACAAATTCCTGTAATAATATAGTAAATGATAATGGTAGCATTTCAAATCCAAAGAATGAGCTGTTCAAAATCTTTTTAGTGTTCAGTGATACTAGATTCAAAACTGATTTCAGTGTAGGTGCTAGGCTCACCTAGAATTTCTGTTTGTTACTAAAAAATAAAAAACTATAAAAGAGTAATGTTCATATATAACACCATAAAAGCATAATAACATCTGAGGACTTTTTGTTCATACTGTATCTTCTGCCTAGAACTATTTTCAACCTACTGCTCAACCACTGCTTTTACCTACCTAATTCATAATTTCAGACCTCAGCTCAGTTATGGAATAGATATTCAAATGTTTACACTCAGATTTTTCTAACCCCAAACTTAGACTTCTGTAGGTAAGTTGTGGGTTACATCCACATTTAATCATATTTTAAATATTTTGAACTTCTACATAAGAATTAGGATTTACTTTTAACTGTTAATGTTAATTTACTGTTTTCTTGTTGGTGATGCGGAGTCCCTCCCCCACCTTTGTTGTATAAATGGTGAGATTGATTTACTTTATTAGGAAATCTATAGAGAAGCTGTTGCTACCCAAAGGGCTTCTAAGATGTGACTTTGCATGGTTGCTTAGCTACTGCTAGTTAAATAAACATCCTAGGGGCGCCTGGGTGTCTCAGTCATTAAGCATCTGCCTTCTGCTCAGGTCATGGTCCCAGGGTCCTGGGATCAAGCCCCGCATCAGGCTCCCTGCTCCACGGGAAGCCTGCTACTCCCTCTCCCCCTCCCCCTGCTTGTGTTCCCTCTCTCACTGTGTCTCTCTCTATCAAATAAATAAAATCTTTTTAAAAAATTAAAAAAAATAAACATCCTAGATGTTTTGCTCTGAAGATTTTCTGGATAGAAAGTTGGCACTCAAAGTTCTTTTTCTAGCTTTTCTAGCATTTTTTTCCTTTTTCGTTTTTTTTAGAAGAATGATTACAAAGCAGTGAACAGAACAAAATAATGACCAATGAATTTTTGTCTACTGTTATTATCATAAAGTGACACCGTACTGTTTAAATTTTAGATAAGTATCTAAGGATTTATATCAGCAGCTCTTAGCCGTAGTAGAAAAGTTTTAATGGGAGCCAGAATTGTTTACCATGGTAGTATGGAATAATGGAAAGGGGTGTTTGCTCTAAAGCAAACCTACCTAGCTTTAAATCCTCATGCTGCCACTTAAGCTGTAGAAGCTTTAAGCAGGTAGCAACCTCTTAGCGTTTCTTCACCTCTAAAATGGGATAGTAATTCCCTTGTGAAAGTGTTGTTTTAAAATAATGTATGTAAGTCATGTAGTTCAATGTTTACCACTTATTAGCCCCTCAAATTGTTGGTAATGATGTGACATTGCCCCTGTTGCCCTTACCTCATATTAGATATGGTACTTTAAATATTTCCCTCCATGCTTTCTATTCTAGGCAAATAGATAGATTTGATTCCTGCTCTCACTCTGACATTACCTGGAACAAATTCAACCTCTCTATATATCAGTGATGCCATACCGTTTTTAAGATGAGGGATTACGTAGGTTATCTCCAAGTTTCTTTCCTGCTCTAAAATGTTATGGTCCATTTTCTTCGCCCTTCCCTTAAAGCTAGAATAAAATACTGGCTAGGAATTTCTTAGAGAACAGGATGTTTTCCTGGGTTTTTTTTTTTTTTTTTTTTAAGATTTTATTCATTTGACAGAGACAGCAAGAGAGAGACAGCGAGAGAGGGAACACAAGCAAGGGGAGTGTGAGAGGGGAAGCAGGCTTCCCGCTGAGCAGGGAGCCCGATGCAGGGTGGGGCTCAATCCCAGGACCCTGGGATCATGACATGAGCCAAAGGCAGCCGCTTTAATGACTGAGCCACCCAGGCGCCCCAGATGTTTTCCTGTTAATAACATAACTATATCGGTATAAATCCTCCTTGAAGAAATGGTACGATAATTAAAATTACTCAACATGAGCCCTTTCCTTTAGCATTCATCTTATTTTGTAAAATTTAAGATTTCTCGGGGTACCTGGGTGGTTCATTAGGTTAAGCATCTGCCTTCGGCTCAGGTCATGATCTCAGGGTCCTGGTATCAAGCCCCGCATCAGGCTCCCTGCTTGGTGGAGATTCTCTTACTACTTCTCCCTCTGATCCTCCTCCCTGCTCATGCTCTCTCTCTGTGTCAAATAAGTAAAATCTTTAAAAAAAATTAAAGATTTCTCACAATATTGAAGTTTTTCTACCACTTCACTGTTAAATTTCAGAACTTTGGTAGCCTTTTGCAGCAAGGATGGCACAGTAAAATATATTATAAATAGGACACTTACAGAAGACGAGGGCAAGCCCTTTTATGAAGGCTACTTCATGTCCTTGGATTTATCATATTGTCATTCATTCAGCAAATATGTGCTTTAGTATCCACTAGTATCTAGTAGATACAAGTATACAAAGAGATGATTAAGGCCAACAATCTCCTTCAAGTTTAATTCAACTCCTAAGGAACAACATCTGTATTTTTAAACTACTCTCAAAATAGTTACCTTAAAGGGGGGAAGAAACCAAATCTGTATTTAGACTACTATTCTGAAGGTGATCATCTTTTCTCAGATGTTCAGAAACTTGATACTGTTCCATATTATGGTGGCAGGGAAACTCTTGCATAGCAGAGAGAAAGTCCTTAAATTTGTAATACCAAGGACATTAAATAGTAATGGGTGAAAACATATTATTCCAGCATTAATCTTAAAATAGCATTGTTATATTTTCAGGAAACTACTAAAGTTCCTGTGGAAGTAAAGTAGAATTTCATAAGAACATAATGGGTAAGTTATTTAAAAGTAATTTTATATTTCAACTAGTAGAAGCTGGTTTTTCTTATCAAAGATAGGCCTTTGACATTGGTGAATGCAAATAAAAAAGTGATCAGAGTAGATTAAAATCAGTTGTTTAAATCCACAGCATCAGTTTATTACTAAGGCACACCTCAGAGATATTGTGGGTTTGGTTCCAGACCACAGCAATAAAGCAAGTCAAATGAATTTTTTGGTTTCCTCATGCTTATAAAAGTTGTGTTTATACTGTACTGTAGTCTGTTAAGTATATATGATATGATACCTTAACTTAAAAATACTTTATTGCTAAAAAATCCTAATCATCTGAGCTTTTGGTGAGTCATCAGTGATCACAGATCACCATAACAAAAACAATAATAATGAAAAAGTTTGAAATATTACGAGAATTACAAAAATGTGACACAGACACACACAAAGTGAGCAAATGCTGTTGAAAAATGGCACCAACAGACTTGCTCAATGCAGGGTTGCCACATACCTTCAATTTGTAAAAACTGCAAAGCACAGTAAAACAAGGTATGCCTGTATGTATTTTTGAAAGGTAGGTAAGTAATGTTTTTGTGCCAAATATAATTTGTGATTGCTAGTAGGTAAGAGCAACTGAAGAAATTAGAAACTTTCCCAAAAAACATATAAAGTGCTTTAATTTGCAAAAAAAATGCAAGAATTATAAATTTAATTGATAATTGTTTTTATTTTCTAAGAGATTGGCAAAACCTGCTAAATATTTATATGCTTGAGTAGTCTGTAATTTACAAGTTACTTGCATCCTTATGAGTCCCCCAGCTTTTTATTATGAAAAATTGCAAGAATGATACACTATGTAGCCTTCAGTGATTGTTAATGTTTTGCCACATTTGCTTTCCTTGTGTTTATTGGTGTATGGGTATTGTTTATATACCCATACACACACACATGGGTATTTTTCTGTACCATTTATTTAGTTGTACAGTATCACCTCACATCTAAATACTGGAGAAGGCATCTCCTAACTTGGTCCATATTCAGAATTTCCCGGTTGTTTCAGTAGTGTTCTTTATAGCAGGTATGTTATAGACATACCTTGTTTTGTTGTGCTTCATATTGTACTTCACAGATACTGCGGTTTTTTTTTTTTTTACAAATTGAAGGTTTGTGGCCACCCTGTGTGGACCAAGTCTCTTGGTGCCATTTTTCCAACTGCAGTTGCTCATTTCATGTCTCTCACATCTTGGTAATTCTCACAATATTTCACTTTTCCATTATTATTATTATTATATTTGTTACGGTATCAGTGATCTTTGATGTTACTATTATAATTGTTGTGAGATGCCATGAACCATGCCCACATAAGACAGAGAACTTAATCAATACATGTTGTGTGTGTTCTGACTGCCGCACCGACCAGCTCTTCCCTCATCTCTCTCTCTCTCCTCAGACCTCCCTATTCCCTGAGACACAAAAATTGAAATTAGGCTAATTAATAACCCTACAATGACCTCCAAGTATTCAAGTGAAAGGAAGAATTGTACCTCTCTCACTTTCAATCAACAGCAAGAGATGATTAAGCTTAGTGAGGAAAGCATGTCAAAAGCTGAGACAGGCCAAAAGCTATGCCTCTTGTGCCAAACAGTTGGCCAAGATGTGAATGCAAAAGAAAAGTTCTTCGAGGAAATTAAAAGCGCTACTCCAGTGAACACATGAATAATAAAAAAGTGAAACAGACTTATCGCTGATGGAGAAAGTCTGAGTGGTCTGGATAGAAGATCAAACCATCATCCGTAACAGTCCCTTAAACCAAAGCCTAATCCAGAGCGAGGCCCTGACTCTTCAATTCTGTGAAGGCTGAGAGAGGTGAGGAAGCTGTAAAAGAAAAGTCTGAAGCTGGCAGAAGCTGGCTCATGAGGTTAAAGGTAAAGCAGCAAGTCCTGATGTAGAATCTACATCAAGTTACCCAGACCCAGCTAAGGTAATTAATGAGGGTGGCTATACTAAACAGATCTTCAGTGGAGATGGAACACCTCGTATTGGAAAAAGATGCCATCTAGGACTTTGATAGCTAGAGAGGAGAAAAAAGCGCCTAGCTTCAAAGGACAGGCTAACTCTTGTCAGGAACTAATGCAGCTGGTGATTTTCAATAGAAGCCAGTACTCACTGAACATTGCAAAAATCCTAGAGCCTTTCAGAATTACGCTAAATCTACTCTGCCTGTGCTTTATAAATGGAACAAAGCCTGGATGACAGCACATCTATTTGCAACATGGTTTACTGAATATTTTAAGCCTACTCTTGTTACTTTAGAAGTACATCTCGTAAGGTACATCTGCCGTAGATAGTGATTCTTCTGATGCATCTGGAGTAAACTGAAAACCTGGAATTCACCATTCTAGATGCCATTAAGAATACATGTGATTTGTGGGAAGAGGTCAAAATGTCAACATTAACAGCGGTGTGGAAGAAGTTGATTCCAGCCCTCATGGCTGACTTTGAGAGGTTCAGGACTTCAGTGGAGGAAGTAAAGGTGGATGTGGTAGAAATAGCAACAATTAGAATTAGGAGTGGAGCCTGAAGATGTGACTGAATTGCTACGATTTCATGATAAAACTTGAATAGATGAGGAGTTGAATCTTATGGATGAGCAACAAAAGTGGTTTCTTGAGATGGAATCCACTCCTGATAAAGATGCTGTGATGATTGTTGAAATGACAACAAAGGAATTAGAATATTATGTAAATTTAGTTGATAAAGCAGTAGCAGGGATTGAGAGGAGTGACTCTAGTTTTGAAAGAAGTTCTGCTGTGGATCAGATGCTGATCAGCTCTGATCAGCATCACATGCTACAGAGAAATCATTCCTAAAAGGAAGAGTCAGTCGATACAGCAAACTTCACTGTTGTCTTATTTTAAGAAAATGCCACAGCCACCTCATTCTTCAGCAACCACAACCCTGATCAGTCAGTGACCATCAGCATCAAGGCAAGACCCTCCACTGGCAAAAAGATTACTACTCACTGAAAACTCAGACAGTGGTTAGCATTTTTTAGCAATAAAGTATTTTTAATTAAGGTATAAACATTTTTATTTTAGACATAATGATACTGCACACTTAAACTATAATATGCTGCAAACATAACTTTTATATTCACTGGGAAACCAGAAAATGGATTTGACTCACTTTTGCATTATTTGCTTTATTGTGGTGGTCTAGAACTGAACCCACAGTATCTCCAAGGTATCCCTGTGTTTTATATCCAGGATCCAATCAAGGATCACTTACTGCATTAATTTGTCTCTTCAGTCTCCTTTAAATAGTGCCCTACTTTTGGGGGCATGAGGAGTGAAGAAGTCTTTCATGACACTTTAAAATTTAGGTTTATCTGAGTGTTTACTCCTAATTAGATTCAGATTAGACATTTTGGGCAGCAATAGTACATAAATGATTTTTATATTTATTAATCTTATTTGAGGGATTTTTAAATTATTAACAAATGAATAAATCAGTGGATATTTGCAGCTTGAATACTTCAGCTTTATCCTCTGTACTCCTTTTTGTAGGGCTTCCTATGTTTTTAGAATAAGCCTTAAGACACTTTCTTTCAGATATTGATAACCATAAAAATTAAAGTTTTGTCAGTACAACACTGTGAAAGTTATAGGTGCTAGAAAGCTCTTAAAGGGATATACAAAAAATATATACTCCCGAGTAGGTTACACTGAGCTAGCTAGTGTCGCTGAAGCCAGCACGGTGGCAATGAGGGGGCTAGAAGTAGAGTCACAGCTACACTGGCTCCTTACCTCTGCTTTGAATTTCAAAGACTGTTTGTATTCATCCCTTCAGTCATGTAATAATTTAAACTCAGCAATAAAATGTTTTGATCATTATTTTTATGGATCAAGAGTAAAGATACTGAGTAAAAAGGAGCCCTAACTTTTAGAATTAGGAGCTCGTCAGAGAAGTTGAAATCATACGACATACATTCTTTCATAAATGGACACAATGCATTTTATGTTAAAATTGAGTATTTCCAATGATTTAAAGTTTTACTATTTGATAATTTTGTATGAGCTTTCGAATTTGAATGCGTTGCTGTGTTCACAAAAAAAAATTGTTAATACTTCCTTGAAAAATACTGGTAAATTGTCATCTAAAGTAACATCCTTGAGTGTATTCTGACATTGGAAAATGTTTAGAGAATAATAAAACAAGGAGTTAAAAAACCTTAAGATCTTGGTAGATGTTACCATACAGAAATGTTTCTGTTCTGAGTTACTCAAATATTAACCTTGGTAAACCTGCTTATTTTTAATTTTGTGATTCAAAAATCATTTTACTACTTACTGTACTTTAGATGGAGAAGAGAAAACCTATGGTGGCTGTGAAGGCCCTGATGCCATGTATGTCAAATTGATATCTTCGGATGGTCATGAATTTATTGTAAAAAGAGAACATGCACTAACATCTGGAACAATAAAAGCCATGTTGAGTGGCCCAGGTAGGTACATGTCTTTATTTTCTGTTAATAACTCTTCACTTTTAGTGTGTTTTTACTTGAATTAAGTGACTCATAACATTAAATGAGACAGTAACTGTTCTAACATTATTGCATGGTTATGTTGCATTGGAAAAATTGATTTCTGCTAGTTCCTGTTTTCAGTTATTTACCCTAATAGGAAGGGTCTTTTCCCTACATTAGTTACCACCATGGTTAATTTCTTCACTACAGAAGGACTCTGATGGTGATTTGTGCTCCTAATTACATATAAAGTTGATTTTTAGAAGTTACCACTTTCCAAACATCTATATTTTTTCTTTTAAGATTTTATTTATTTATTTGACAGGGAGAGACACAGTGAGAGAGGGAACACAAGCAGGGGGAGTGGGAGAGGGAGAAGCAGGCTTCCTGTGGAGCAGGGTGCCTGATTTGGGGCTCGATCCCAGGACCCTGGGATCATGACCTGAGCTGAAGGCAGATGCTTAACGACTGAGCCACCCAGGCACCCCTCCCAGACATCTATTCTTAACTCTTTCTTTCTTTTTTTTTCCTTTGAGATAATTTTTTTTTTTAACCTCAAGGAAATTTTTTTTTTGAGGATTGGAATTTTCTAGAGCATACAATAATACCAATTTTAACCTTTGGAGGAAACACCAAACTACATAGTAACTGCACCATCTTACATTCCTACCACCATTGTATGAGTATTCTAGTTTCTCCACATTTTCACTGACATTTCTGTTCCCATTTTTTTGATTCTAGCCACCCTAATGGGTGTGAAGTGGTTTCTCATTGTATTTTGTTTCAAGATTTATTTATTTTAAGAGAGAGGGAGAGAGTACAAGCAGGGAAAGGTACAAAGGTACAGAGGGAGACGAGAATCTCAAGCAGAGTCCCCGCTGAGCATGGAGCCCAGTGCGGGACTCAATCTCAAGACCCTGAGATCAGGATCTGAGCAGAAACCAAGAGTCAGACGCCTAACTGACTGAACTACTCAGGCACTTTCCATTGTATTTTGGATTAGCATTTCCCTAAGGACTGATGCTAAACATCACTTCTCATGTTTGCTATACATTTATATATCATCTTTGGAGAAATGTCTATTCAAATCTGTTGCATATTTTTCAATTCAGTTGTGTGTCTTTTTGTTACTGAGTTGTAAGAGTTCTTCTAAATTCTGGACACTAACCCCTTATCAGACATACCATTTGCAAATATTTTCTTATAACAGTTCTATGATTTTATTTATTAATTTTTAAAGATTTTACCTATTTATTTGACAGAGTGAGCACAAGCAGGGGGAACAGCAGAGGGAGAGGGAGAAGCAGGCTCCCTGCTGAGCAGGGAACCCAATGCAGGGCTCGATCCCAGGACCCTGGGACCATGCATGACCTGAGCCGAAGGCAGCCGCTTAACTGACTGAGCCACCCACGCATCCCCAATTTTATGGTTTTAGCTTTTACATTTAGGTCTTTGATTTTAAGTTAATTTTTGTATATGGTGTGAGGTCATGATTCAGCCTCATTCTTTCTAATGTGGGCTTTCCAGTGCCATTTGTTAAAGAGACCATTCTTTCCCCCATTTAATGGTCTTGGCACCTTGTTGAAAATAAGTTAACCATAGCTATGTGGGTTTATTTATGGGTTCTCAACTCTCTTCCATTGAGAGTCCTTTTTTTTTTTTAATTTTTTCTTTTAAGTAATCTCTACACCCAGTGTGAGGCTTGAACTCAAAACCCTGACATCAAGAGTTGTATGCTCTACCCACTGAGCCAACCAGGTGCCCCATTCCATTGATCTATTCTTATGCTAATACCACAATATTTTAATTACTCTAGCTTTGTAGTAAGCTGTGAAATGGGGAATTGTGAGGCCTCCACTTTTTCAAGATTGTGGCTATTTGAGGTCCCTTGCTTGTTTTGGGGTTTTTTTAGTTTTGATTTAAATTCCAGTTAGTTAATATACAGCATGTTAGTTTCAGGTGTACAATATAGTGATTCAGCACTTCAATGCAACACCCAGTGTTCATTACAAGTGTATTCCTTAGTTCCCATCACCTATTTAATCCATCCCCCCACCTACCTCCCTTCTAGTAACCATCAGTTTGTTCTTTGTAGTTAAGAATCTGTTTCTTGCTTTGCCTCTCTACTTTTCTCCCCCCTTTGCTCATTTGTCTTCTTTCTTAAATTCCACACATGAGTGAAACTGTATGGTATTTTCTCTCTCTGACTGACTTATTTTGCTTAGCATAGTATTCTAGCTTCATCCATGTTGTTGCAAATGGCAGGATTTAATTCTTTTTTATGGCCGAGTAATAGTCCAGTGTGTGTGTATGCATGTGTGTGTGTATACACACCACATACCACATCTTTATCCATTCATCAATTGATGGATACTTGGGCTATTTCCATAGTTTGGCTATGGTAGATAATGCTGCTATAAATACCGGGGTGCATGTATCCCTTTGAATTAGTATTTTTGTATTCTTTGGGTAAAAACATAGTAGTGCAATTGCTGGATCATAAGGTAGTTCTATTTTTAACTTTTTGAGGAAACTTCATACTGTTTTTCAGAGTGGCTGCACCAGTTTGCATTCCCACCAACAGTGCAGGAGGATTCCCCTTTCTCCACATCCTTGCGAACACCTGTTGTTTCTTGTGTTGTTGACTTTAGCCATTCTTTCTTTTTTTTTTTAAGATTTCATTTATTTATTAGAGAGCACAAGTAGGCAGAGGGAGAGAGAGAAGCACGATCCCCGCTGAGCAGGGAGCCCGATGTGGGACTCAATCCCAGGACCTGGGATCATGACCTGAGCCGAAGGCAGATGCTTAACTAAGCCACCCAGGCGCCCCCAACTTCAGCCATTCTGACAGATGTGAGATGATGCCTCATTGTAGTTTTGATTTGCATATCCCTTATGATGAGGGATGTTGAGTATCTTTTCATGTGTTTGTTGGCCATCTGTATGTCTTCTTTGGGAAAATGTCTATTCATGTCTTCTGCCCATTTTTTTTTTTTTTTAATGTTGCTAGAGATAGCTTTTTTTTTTTTTTTAAAGATTTTATTTATTTATTTGAGAGAGAGAATGAGAGACAGAGAGCATGAGAGGGAGGAGGGTCAGAGGGAGAAGCAGACTCCCCGCCGAGCAGGGAGCCCGATGCGGGACTCGATCCCGGGACTCCAGGATCATGACCTGAGCCGAAGGCAGTTGCTCAACCAACTGAGCCACCCAGGCGCCCCTCTTCTGCCCATTTTTTAATCAGATTATTCAGTTTTTTGGGTGTTGAGTTTTATAAGTTCTTTATATATTTTGGATACTCACCGTTTATCAGGTATGTCATTTACAAATATCTTCTCCTATTCCATAGGTTGCCTTTTAGTTTTGTTGATTGTTTCTATTTGAGGTCATTTGTAATTCCTTTTCTATATTTTTTACTATGGAGATTTTAAAACAGATGTAAAAATAGGATAGTATGATACACTTCCATGTACCCATCAACCAGCTTCAGTTTTATCAATGTTTTGCCAATCTTATTTCATCTGTTACCATTTTTTTATGAGTATTTCAAGGAAATAAGTCCCTGCTAATGTCATTTGACTTGCAAAATCTATGATAGTTCCCCTGCATGGTCCCTTATTTTTCAGATCATGAATTTTTTGGAGAAACACGGTTATTTGTAAAATGTGCACATCTAGATTAGACTTCATGTTTCATCTTGTAAGCTTATAATTAGAACTCTAGAGTCTTGATTAGAATCCAGTTCATTTTTCTAGGTAAGAATACTTTATAGGTAGTACTACTGTGTCCCTGTTGTCTCAATCTTCTAGCAATGTCGAGATTGATTAGTGGGTTCCAGGATCAGCAAGCTGATTCATTCATCTATGAACAGTTCTGCAGTCAGATTTTCATATAATGCTTGTAGCATTCATTGTAATTATTGCTGAAATTTACTTCATTTGGAATTACAAAACAGTGATTTTCTAATTCTTATATCTTCTGCATTTATTAGTTAGAATTCTCCTATAAAGAACTATTTGGTTATCCTGAAATATACTCTTTATAGCAAAGAAAAGATAAATGCTTGATTTTTTTTTTTCCCTTTACATATATTTCAGTGTAATGAAATGATTCTTCAGGGCGCCTGGGTGGCTCAGTTGGTTAAGCGACTGCCTTCGGCTCAGGTCATGATCCTGGAGTCCCGGGATCGAGTCCCACATCAGGCTCCCTGCTCGGCGGGGAGTCTGCTTCTCCCTCTGACCCCCTTCCCCCTCGTGCTTTCTGTCTCTCATTCTCTCTCTCTCTGAAATAAATAAAATCTTTAAAAAAAAAAAAAAAAATGATTCTTCAGCATCCTCCAGTAGCAAAGAGTATTTTGTTTTTTGTTTTGGTTTTTTTGGGTATCATTTTCAACTTGTGACTTTTTACTATTTTAATTTTTTAAATCTAGTGCAGTCCTCCTCATGGTGCTCAGATTGCCCCCATTTGCTCCATTTTTATGCCAGAAGAAACCACATCGGGTTGGCTCCTATGTCCTTTTGACATGGCTCTGGTAGTCTTGGATAGCTATACTACTTTCTATAATAAGATTTCTCAGGCTTATTTGATACATTATTCTCTAATCTTGGAAACACATTTTTCCAAAGAGCTGTTTCTTGTAGTGGAAAATGGTACTTAGGCGCCCCAGTCTGGTTGTTAGCAGTACTCATTGCTTATGGGTTGAATTACTTTTGGACTTTTCTACTGGGTAGAGCTAGGATGTACTTTAGAAAAACAAGGTCATGGGTGTCAACAAATTTTAATTAATAATAAAATTAAAGATGTTTGTTTTTTGTAAGCTTGACCTCCTTTAGTTTATCTGCAGCCCAAAACTAATGTTTGCATAAAAAGGAATGAAGTACTGATACATGCAACCTTCAAAATATGATGCTAAGTGAAAGGAGCCAGACACAAAAGGTCGCATGTGGTATGATTCCATTTGTATAAAATATCCAGAATAGATAAATCCATAGAGACAGAAAGATTGGTGTTTGGCAGAGGCTGGGGGGGTGGGAAAACTGTTTAAAGGGTATGGGGTTTTATTTTGGGATGATGAGAATGTTTTGGAACTAGATAGCAGTGGTGGTTGCACAACACATTGAATGTACACTGAATTGTATACACTGAAATGGTTAATTCTATATTATATGAATTTCACCTCAAAAAACCCCAATGTTTGTCTAATATCAAAAGCTTACTGGGCACCCCCGGGTGGCTTAGTGGTTAAGCATCTGCCTTCAGTTTAGGTCATGATCTCAGGATCCTGGGATCGAGCCTCACATCAGGTTCTCTGCTCAGCAGCAAGTCTGCTTCTCCCTCTCCCTCTGAGATCTCTCTCACCTCAAATAAATAAATAAAATCTTTTAAAAGAAAAAAGGTTACTAAGCGTCTATTGGTAATATTTCATGCATATGTTCAAGAAAGAAAGTTTTAGTCATTGACAAACCAAACTTGACCTCATTGCTATGAATTCTTCATTCAGTCCTGCTCTCCTTTCTTCTCACCCCACCCCCAACTAATAGTTATTAGAAAACTTTTTAAAAACTACATTCTCAGAAAGCACATTTTTCTACCTTTTATATTCAGTACACAGTGCTAATGCTACACTGCTAAGAAACTATTTTATCCCCCTCTAGTAAATGCTAAATGCTGTAAACTCTATATAGCTAAAGAAATTTTGAGAGATCATTAAAAAGTTTATACAGTGTTAACTAAAACAGGGGCGCCTGGGTGGCTCAGTTGTTAAGCGTCTGCCTTCAGTTCAGGTCATGTTCCCAGGGTCCTGGGATCCAGCCCCGCATCAGGCTCCCTGCTCCGCGGGAAACCTGCTTCTCCCTCTCCCACTCCCCCTGCTTGTGTTCCCTCTCTCGCTGTCTCTGTCAAATAAATAAAATCTTTAAAAAAAAAAAAAGTGTTAATAAAACAAAGGGAAATAGCTTATGAGGAGCTCTCCTTAACATAATCATAATTTTGAAAACTAAAGCGGGAAACAATGGGTTTGCTTTCTTGAGAAAATGTTTTTAAATAGCATTACATTTATTATTTATTTTTACATGGCAACTCATTATAGCACAGGGCTCGTGACGATCCACAAAGACTTGATCCTTAAACTGTATTTTCTAAAAGATTTGTCTTTTTTTGTATCCTATTCACCCTTCCTTAATCATGCCACCATGATTCTTAGGAAAAGGTGAAGTGTCCAAAGTCCTGGAAGAAAATTAGAATTTTAAAATACAATCTTGATTAATCTCAGTTGCGATCTTAATAAAGATTTTTTTATATTTATACTCAGAAATCAGAATTACGTTATTTCGTTTGATGCTAGTTGGGTTCATTCTTTTCACGTTGTTATTAGTTTGCTAGGGCTGCTGTAACAAAGTACCATGGACTGAGTGATTTAAACCATAAAAGTTTACTTTCTCATAATTCTGAAGGGTAGGAATTTGAAATCAAGGTATTGGTAGGGTTTCTTCTGAGACCTCTCTCCTTGCCTTGATGGCTGTCTTCTCCCTGTGTTCTTCACATTGTATTCCCTCTGTGTGGCTATAGCTTAACCTCCTGTTGTTATAAGGATACCAGTCATATTAGATTAGGGTCCACTCTAATAATCCTGTTTTGTCTTAATTACCTCTTCAAAGACCCCATCCATGGGTCATTTTAGCAGCACCTATACTAAAACTGGAATGATACAGAGAAGAGTAGCATCGCCCCTGTGCAAGGATGATACACAAATTTGAGAAGCATTCCATGTTTTAAAAATGTTTCCTGAACAGAAAAAAAAGAGGGGGGAAAAAGATCCTATCTCCAAATATGGTCACTTTTGGAAGTACTGAGAGTTAGGACTTCCCAACGTAAGAATTCATTCAGCCTATAACAAACCTACTCCTTTTCTTTTACAGGTCAGTTTGCTGAGAACGAAACTAATGAAGTCAATTTTAGAGAGATTCCTTCACATGTGCTATCAAAAGTATGCATGTATTTTACCTACAAGGTTCGCTACACTAACAGCTCCACAGAGATTCCTGAATTCCCAATTGCACCTGAAATTGCACTGGAACTGCTGATGGCTGCGAACTTCCTAGATTGTTAAATAAAATAAATTATAATAAACTGTTAACTTTTTTCAGTATTTAATACCTGTAGTTCAGTTAGTAATTTTTTCATATATAGCATGTTGCCTGTGTGCAGTTGAACTTTAAAGTTCATTGCAAAGCAGATTATCTTCTGTTCTTTTGCATAGCAATCAGAGTTGAAATTTGTTTGCTACATCAACAAATTAAGGACATTTTCACAAATTGAGAAATAAACAAATATGCCAATTCGTAGGTGGTTTTGCCTTATCCTTTGGATGTGATTTTTAAAATTAGAGCAGTGGTGATATAGTAAATACTGAAATTTAAGCATATATGAACACATTCTACAGGTAAATAATGGGGCTACGTATTTTTGTGTTTTCAGTGTTTTTTTTTTAAACCTATTCTGATCTTATAGCCGTTGTTAGCATTACTAGAGTTATGCAAATAATTGCATTATAAACATGTTTATAACTTAGCCAAAACATTGATTTTTATAACTGTCAAAGACATAAGAGGTGATATTTCTTATGTGTCTTTTGATAAACTGCAGTATTGTTTAAGTGTATCTTGTCTTTTTGTTTATTTAAAGCTACAATTTAAGAACTTTATTTAAAAGCAATTTTGGAAGATTACTAGGAATAGCTTTTGGAGCAGTCACTTTTTGAACTATAGCCACATGGTCAACAAGTGAACTACATGACTGATTTCATATGCATTGTGCATTTTGGCCAATCCACAGTACTGTATTTCATTGACTATAAAGCTTCCTTCGCAATATTCATTCTTCTTAAATAGTCCCTTGTTGTGACTGCACTTCTGATTATTTAAATATGTTTTAAAGGATTCATTATGGACTTTATTCAGCTCTTAAAAGCTAGACTTTTCTGAACTATTCCAGTCTTCCTCCAACCAACTGAAATGTTATGAAAAAATTTAAAAACGTGGAGTGATACAGTGCAAATCTTACAATGCACTTTGATGTAGTTTATGAATTATCTTCTATTAATTAAAATATGTCCCAATAAGTATGATACCCATAATCTGTGGGTCTTTTACTGAAATCAGACTTAATAAAGAGGTCATTCAGCTTTTATACTAAACAGACAAAAAATTTGAAAAACTATGACAGAGCACCTCTGCTTAGGCATGGGAAAAGGAGCACTGGAGTAGGGTTTATTATTATCTCTATCTTAGTAATAAAACAAAGCTGTCATTATAGGAGATACATAGTTAAGCCTTCAGCTTAGTTCTTTAAGACTGGTTTAATATGGCCCAGTTTTTCTGGAACCTGCCAAGAACATAAACAGCCAAGATCTAGAAAAGTAATTTTTCCTCATAGAAGACCTAACGTACTTTCCAGCTTACTCAAAGCAATTAAATATGTTAATTGCATATATTTTAGTAACTTCTCAAGACATACTGGTACATATTTTAGTATAGAAGGTTATCAAGTACAAGAATTATATTCTGCTACTTGCTGACAATATCAAAAACCTAAATGATGATCTTAAAGGTCAAAGTGACAACTAAAAGTTCAGCTTTGACCAGTTTTAGTAGGTTACTCTATGTGTTAGATCCAGAAGTAACCTTAAGTTTAAAATATTGAAATAGAGCAAAGATTAGGAAAAACTGTATATCTTGCGGCAAATGATACTTGCATGTTAATAAAGGCTCTTGACTGAAAGGTTTGATGAACACTTGGTTTTTGATCTTTTTAACTTTAATTTTCTCTTTCTCCTGAGAATTCATGAAACTACTTGCTTCAGGACATCTTGCCATATGATTTAGTAGCAAGAATTTTTATTTGGTTAAATCAAAGAGATAATTTTATATAGCATTGAAAACAGTTTTCTGACACTTAGTAATTAGTTTACTTTCCAAATTATGGGCAGATCTGCCCAACTTTCTTTTTTCTGCAAACTATTACCACAAAATCTTGTTTTATTCAGTTAATATTTCATTTCTGTACTAAGATTATCTTACGCTTTTTAGATTGCTTATCTTTCATGCAATTATTGACAAATGACAGTCTCCTTACTTTTGAAGTCTTGTTGATACTAAGAAATACAATTCACCGTAAGCAGTAAATTCAGCTCATGTTAAAAGAGAAATACATTTAGAGACATCTTGCTATGCATGGAATGGTCATCTTAGTGTGAGCCATATGCTAAATTTATCAATTTTGAAAATATTTCAGGTATTCTGAGAAATAATATAAAACTGCTATTAAAGATTGAAGAGTGTTTAACCCTAGTAATTCCTATTTATATAATTTTCTATAAAGAAATTTCATACAACTTAAAGTTTGGACATATCCAGACTTAGCATGCTAAGTTGAGCTTTTGATTGGTTATCTCTAAGTTTGATAAGACATTTAAGATCTGGAAATCAGTAAATGCCATTGGATTTTTTTTATATGCATGGTGTTTTATTTACAATATATAAATGTTTTAATTCCAGGCCAGTCATATTTGTGCCAAGAGTTTACATTTCTATTAGGTTAAACTCTTAAATTTTGTACCTAATGATCTCTTGGTTTAAGCAAATATTTATTAGCCCAGTTTTGTGTTCTAACACAAAGCTGGGCATTAAATTCTGAAATCTTGTGTTAACTAGCCATGTTATCTTGAACAAGTTACTGGGCCTTAATTTTACATTTAGAAAATTAGGAGATTGCACATTAATAGGGTGATAATGTTTACCACATTAATTTTCTTAACAAACAAGATTGTGTTTGTGGATATTGCTTAAATCCAAGATGACAAACATTACAGATGATAAGATTAGGATTATAAATGAGAGAAAATGGTTTTGTTGTTGCATCTCTTAAATAATACTCTAAATTTGTTTCACTGCTTTTCATTAAGCATTAAATACCATACATCAGTACTACATATATTAATAATTAGTTTAGAATCCTTGTAGTTGTTTTCTATTGCCTGCTACATAAAGAAAATTCAATTTTAGTTTTGGTTACCAATAATTGTTAATATAAAGGGAATATTGGCTGTTTTCATGCCAGTATTATGTAATGCAAGTTCAACCCAAAACTCATTTTTCATTCATACCCTAAATTAGTAACTTACGCTGAAATAGATACATGTGTAAATTACTTATAACAGTTATATGATTTTAGCTTTTACATTTAGGTCTTTGATTTTAAGTTAAATTTTGTATATGGTGTGAGGTAATGATTCAACCTCATTCTCTCTTATGTGGGCATCCCAGTACCATTTGTTAAAAAGACTGTTCTTTCCCCCATTTAATGGTCTTGGCACCCTTGTTGAAAATTTTAAAGTTGCTTTGATATAGAACTTATGTCTTAATTGTCAAATCGTTCTGTAAGTTTTGTGTTTGTTATTACTCTTATATAGGACCCAGGGGCATCAGAATTAGATTTTTTCCCCTCTGTAGTACTAGATGCTTAGAGTCATTTTTAATATAAAAATATCTTGTAAGGTTTACCTAGATATAAGTTTATATGTTAAGGCCTTTATTTGTGATAAGATCTATTGCTTCATTATCTAGAGAAGCATGTATATGATGATAGCTTAGGATAAGAAAAATTCAAATTTCATGACTTTTTATTCAACCAGAATTATCTAAAATTTTTTAATCAGCCTTTTACATTATGAAGTAAGGCTTGTGATTAATTCCGTCTGTGCATATCAATTTATCTAGTTCCACTGTTGGATTTTTTTTGTAATACATCACTAGGATATTAACTATAAGGCATGTTAAATTTTGATGCAAATTTATCAAATATATTTTACTTTTGAGTCAGTGTAGTGTCATTTCTGTGAATCCCATCTCAAGTATAATTTTGAATTGGAAAGCACATTTTCTTCAGACTATTAAAGACAATTTTTGTCTTTCCATAATTTCATTCAGCCACTTTTGAACAAAATGCCTGTTTCTTTAGTTTCTTACAGCCATCATTTGGATCAATCAGTATGTTGCCTTTTGCTATTTGGTTTTTATTTTGATGAAGATCCAAGACAAAATTTATAGTTCAGCAAAGATCACAAGCTAATCTATGGTGAGATTCTAGATTCAGATTATAGTTCAAATTAGAACAAACATGGTGCTTAGCTTCTAGAGGTGACCTATGAATCCTACATCCAGAAAAGGAATTGATATTTGTTAGAGTATTTCAATATACAGAATATTGAAATGGTAGAATTGAGATAGGGAGGTAATGCATGAGGTGTGCCTATGAAATAGTAAATGCTTAAGAAATATATAACATTTCTCTCTAAATGAACATTATCCTTCACTTAGTAGGGCTATTGTTCCTCAAAATGTTTCCAGATTTCAGAGTTTATAATAAATGTCCTTTTGAATAGCCTCATTAGTGAGAGATGCTTTTCTTTAAATGTTTTGCAATAGCCAATAAATATTTTTATCTAAACCTACTGAATAAAGGTAAGTGGCCAGACTGGTTCAGGAAGAAGGTATATAACTAGAAGAACTAGAGGAGCTTTCTCATATAGCCAGTAATCTGGTTCAGGTATCATGGCATGTCACAAAAACTGTAAGAATGTAGCAGCATCAAAGTTGTAATTCAAATGGATTTTATAAAATTGCTCTCTTACAATGCAGCACATCTCCATTACTTTGCTTAAAGTAGACAGGGTTTAAGCATTGTGCTTCCAACATTTTGTTGTTTTTTTCCACCATCACACTGAAAGACATTTTTCCTGTTCTGGGCAAGAAGAGGCTCTATCTGGTAAAGTCCTTCAACACTGAAGTTACTCTGATGAAAACCTATTCCTAAAGAATTGAGCCCAGGAAGTTACACTGACTAGTGAAATGGCTATACCAAAGTTATAAAAGGCCAAAAGCTTGTGAAACTAATGAAACTACAATTTATGAGATTTGTTTTTGAATGCAACTGTTATTCTTTTCCTAGCAATTTTTGCCTTATGTACATCTTCTAAAAACTAGATTGTAAGACAGCAGGGATGAATGGGGAGAATTATTTTTTTAGGTGGTGGTGATCTGTTACCTTTCCTAGTGCCCAGCACAGCACCTTTACATTGCAAGCATTCAATAAATGTTGAGTTGAAGCAAACTCACTGGTGTGTAAAGGTAGTGTCTCAGTCATATTCCACTGCAACCTTAAGTTTTATATCTTAACTACAGATATGTAAATGTTGAAATAAAATATTAGTCTGAGACTAACTGGAGATAACTATGTCATCTGGTCTGCCACTTGCAGGGAAGAGTACTGAATGGGCAGGCAGGGAAGCTCGGTTCAAGACCATTAATGATCCAGCTTGATGTTCTCCCATGAAAAATAAATAGTAGTCTCTGAATAAATTACTCCAAAGAAGATACACAAATGACCAGCAATACAGGCAAACCTGCTCAAGTCAAAAGTCTTTAGGGAAATACTAAACCACAATAAGATACTTTACATCCACTATGATAGCTATAATATTTTTTTAAAGGAGAGTAATAAATATTGGCCCAGATGTGTAAAAATTGCAACTTATAAAGTCCAGGTGTGAATATAAAATGGAGCAGCTGCTGTGGAAGTTTGGCACTTCCAATAATGAAATGGAGAGGTTCCAGTTCAAGATGGCAATGTAGAAGACTGAACACACCTCTTTCAGGGAACACGCCAAATTACATCTATTAACAGAAAATTGCTCCTGAACAAGAACTGAAGACTGAACAGCTACTCAACAACAAAGAGAGAACAGCAAGAGAAATGGAAACATGCCACAGTTCAAAAGACTAGTATATCTGGCTAGCCAGCAAAAGTCACTAAACACACATAATCTGCATAGGGGACACTATACACAAGACCACCACTTCAATGTTAGGAGAAGTAGCCATTTCACCTAATTCATAGAAACAAAATCAAACTGGGGAGATAGGAATATGTTCCAAAAGAAAGAACAAGAACAAAAATTAAAAAATGAAACAGACAAGCAAAATGCCTGATAAGGAATTTAATGATCACAAAGATACTTAGTTGGAGAAAAGAATTGGAGAACTCAGTGAGACCTTCAATAAAGAGACGAAATATAAAAAGGATCAATCTTAGTTGAATACAATAAATGAAGTAAAAAACACACTAGAGGGGATCAACAATAGATTAGAAGATGCAAAAGAATATTTCGGGATCTAAAAGAATAATAGCACACGACAGCAAAAAGAAAAAATTGAGAATATATTAAGAGATCTCTTGGACAACATCAAGCAAACAAACATTTGCATTATAGGGGTGCCAAAAGAAGAAGAGAGAGAAAGATGTAGAAAACTTATTTGAACAAATAACTGTAAACTTCCCTAACCTAGGGTAGGAAAAGACATCCAAGTCCAAGAAGCACAAAACGTTCCAAACAAGATAAAGAGAATCTTAAAAGCAGCAAGCAAGAAAAAAAATTACCTATAAGGGAAAACTTATAAGACTATCAGTTGAGGGGCGCCTGGGTGGCTCAGTCATTAAGCATCTGCCTTTGGCTCAGGTCATGATCCCAGAGTCCTGGGTTCAAGCCCCACATCGGGCTCCCTGTTCAGTGGGAAGCCTGCTTCTCCCTCTCCCACTCCCCCTGCTTGTGTTCCCTGTCTCACTGTGTCTTTCTCTGTCAAATAAATAAAATCTTAAAAAAAAAAAAAGACTATCAGTTGATTTTTCAGCAGAAACTGCAAGCCATAAGGGAGTGGCTTGATATATTCAAAGTGCTGGAAGGAAAAACTCAACAACCAAGAATACCCAATAAGGTTGTCATTCAGATTTGAAGGAGAGATAAAGAGTTTCCCAGACAAACAAAAGATAAAGGGGTTTATCACCATCAAACTAACCTTACAAGAAATGTTAAAGGGACTTCTTTAAGTGGAAAAGAAATGGCCATAATTAGACATGAGAAAAATATGAATTAAAAGAGGAAAAATGCGACAAAATATACATAAAATGTGGGGAAGGAGGTAAAAGGGGAAGATCAAAGGGAAAGGTTTTTTCCTTTTTTTAAAAAAAATGTGTTTGAACTTAAATGACCATTGAGTTAATATGGACTGTTTATTTAGGATATTGTGTATGAACCTCATGGTAACCACAAACCCAAAACCTATAATAGATACACAAAAAATAGAAAGCCAAACAAAACACACATAATACTCATCAATCACAAAGAGAACAAAAGAGAACAAAGAACTACAAAAATAACCAGAAAACAAATTTTTAAAATGGCAATAGGTACCATGTAAATGACCTAAACGCTCCAATCAAAAGACAGACTAAAAGACAGCTAAAAAACAGACCCATCTACATGCTGCCTACAAGAGACTCCCCTCAGACCTAAAGATGCACGCAGACTAAAGGTAAAGGGATGGAAAAACATTCACCATGCAAATAGAAATGAAAAAAAGCCAGGATAGCAATACCTGTATCAGACAAAATAGACTTTAAAACAAAGACTGTAACAAGAGACAAAGAAGGGCATTACATGATGATAAAGGGATCAATCCAACAAGAGAATATAACAATTGTAAATATCTACATACCCAACACTGGGGACACATAAATACAAGGCAGATATTAATAAACATAAAGAGAGAAATTGATGGTAATATAATAATAGTAGGGGGCTTTACTACTCCACTCACATCAATGGATAGATCATCCAGAAAGAAAATCAGTAAGGAAACAATGTCTTTAAATGACACACTGGAACAGATATATCGAGAACATTACATCCAAAAGCAAAAGAATACACATTCTTTTCAAGTGCACATGGACCATTCTCCAGAATAGATCATATATTAGGCAATAAAACAAGGTTCAATAAATTTAAGAAGACAGAATCATACCAGGCTTCTTTTCCAACCACAGAGTATGAAACTAGAAGTAATTCACAAAAAAAACATTGGAAAAAACACAAACATGTGGAGACTAAAAATGATACTAAATAACCAATGGGTCAATTAAGCAATCAAAGAAATAAAAAAATAAATGGACACAAATGAAAATTAAAAAAAAAAAATGGTCCAAAATCTCTGGGACACAGTGAAAGCCGTTCTATGAGGGAAGTTTATAGCAATACAGGTCTGCCTCAAGAAACAAGAGAAAGCTCAAACAGGTGCACCTGGCTGGCCATGTCAGTGGAGCGTGCAACTCTTGATCTTGAGATTGTGGGTCCAGCCCCATGTTAGGTGTAGAGACTACTTAAAATTAATATCTTTAAAAAACAAAAAAAGACAAAACTCAATCTAAACTTGTGCCTAAAGGAACTAGAAAAAGAATAAAAACCCAAGGTGAGTAGAAGAAAGGAAATAACAAAGGTCAGAACAGAAATAACATACAGATTAAAAATAAAATAGAAAAAGATAAACAAAATTGACTAACTGTTAGCCAGACTCATCAAGAAAAAAAGGGAAAGGGGGTACCTGGCTGGCTCAGATGGTTAAGTCTTTGCCTTTGGCTCAGGTCATGATCTTAGGGTCCTGGCAATAGCCCTGTATCAGGCTCCCTGCTCAGTGGGGATCCTGCTTCTCCCTCTCCCTCTGCTTCTCTCCTCCACTCGTGTGCACGTGTGCAGGCGCTCTCTCTCAAATGAATAAAATCTTTAAAAGAAAAAAAGAAAAAAGAGAAAGTATTTAAATAAAATCAGAAATGAGAGAGAAGTAACAACTAACACCACAAAAATACAAAGGATCATAAGAGAATACTCTGAAAAATTCAAAGAAATGGATAAATTCCTAGAAACAGACAATCTTCCAAAACTGAACCAGGAAGAAATAGAAAATCTTAACAACAAATTACAAGTAATGAAATTGAATTGGTAATCAAAAAGCTATCAAAAAATAAAAGTCCAGGACCACACAGATTCACAAGTGAATTCTACCAGATATTTAAAGAAGAGTTAAAACCTATTCTCTTCAAACTATTCCAAAACAGAAGAGGAAGGAAAGCTTCCAAATGCATTCTATAAGACCAGAATTACTCTGATAACAAAACCAGACAAAGAAAACTATAGGCCAAAATCCTTGATGAACATACATGCAAAACTCAACAAAATATTAGCAAACCACATATAATAATACATTAAAAAGATTATTCATCATGATCAGTGGGACTTATTCCTGGGACAAAAGATAGTTAGTTGCAAATCAATCGATGTCATATACCACATCAACAAAAGGATAAAATCTTATGATCATCTCAATAAATGCAAAAAAAAAAGAAAAACTATTTAACAAGATTCAACATCCATTCGTGATAAAAACTCAACAAAATGAAGTTAGAAGGAACACACCTCAACATAATAAAGACCATATATGAAAAACCTACAGTGAACAATGGGGAAAAATTGAGAATTTTCCCTCTAAGGTCAGGAGCAAGACAAGGATGTCTATTCTCACCACTTTTATTCACCATGGTATTAGAAGTCCTAGCCATAGTAATCAGACAAGAAAAAGAAATAAGAGGCATCCATATTGGTAAAGAAGTTAAACTGTCACTGCTTGTCCCTCTCCCTCTGCTCCTCCCCGCTGCTCACTATCTCCCTCAAATAAATAAATAAAATCTTAATTTTTATAAAAGAATTTATACAACTCTAAACAAGCCAAACAACCTCAAAACAAGCGAACAATCAATTAAAAACTGGTCGGGGGGGAGGGCGCCTGGATGGCTCAGTCATTAAGCGTCTGCCTTTGGCTCAGGTCATGATCCCAGGATCCTGGGATCGAGCCCCACATCGGGTTCGCTGCTCCACAGGAGGCCTGCTTCTCCCTTTCCCACTCCCCCTGCTTGTGTTCCTTCTCTTGCTGTGTCTCTCTGTGTCAAATAAATAAATAAAAACTTAAAAAAAAAAAAAACTGGTCAGGGGACCTGAATAGACATACAGACATACAGATGGCCAACAGATACATGCATTTCCCTAATCATCAGGGAAATGCAAATCAAAACCACAATGAGATACCACTTCACACATGTTAGAATAACTAAAATCAAGAAGACAAGAAACAAGTGTTGGTGAGGATGCAGAGAAAAAGGAACACTTGTGCACTGTTAGTGGGAATATAAATTGGTACAGCCACTGTGGGAAACAGTATGGAGTTTCCTCAAGAAATTAAAAATAGAAATAAATTTATTTAAAAAATAAAAAAATAGTTTCCCTGGGTGGTGCAGTCAGTTGAGTGTCTGACTCTTGGTTTTGGCTCAGGTTGTGATCTCAGGATTGTGAGATGAAGCTCCACACCAGCCTCTGCACTCAGTGAGGATTCTGCTTGGGATTTTTCTTCCTCTTCCTCTGCCCCCTCCCCCTCCAAAATAAATAAATAAATCTTTAAAAAAAATAAAAACAGAAATACCATATGATCCAATAATTGCACTATTGGTTATTTACCCGGGAAAACAAAAACACTAACTCAAAAAGTTATATGCACCCCTAAGTTTATTGCAGCATTATTTACAATAGCCAAGACATGGAAGCAACCTAAGTGTCCCATTTGAGACAACATGGATGGACCCAGAGGGTATTATGCTAAGTGAAATAAGACTGAGAAAGACAAATACCTACCACATGACTCCACTTATAAATGGAATCCTAAAAAAAGGATTAAACAAACAAATCAGAACTGTAAATACAGAGAACAAATTGATGGTTGCCAGAGGGGAGGCAGGTGGGAGGTTGGGCAAAATGGGTGAAGAGCAGAGAGAAATATAGGCCTCCACTTATGGAATATATAAGTCATGGAAATAAAAAGTAAAGCATAAGGAATACAGTCAATGATATTGTAATAGTGATATAATAGGACAGATGGTAGCTATGCTTGTGGTGAACAGAGCATAATGTATAAACTGGTTAAATCACTAAGTTGTATACCTGAAACTAATGCAACATTTTGTGTCAACTATACTTAAATTTTTAAAAATGTTTTTTAAAAAGTTAAACAGAATTATCATATGACTCAGCATTTACACTCCTAGATACTCAAAAATTCCTAATGAAATTTTAAACATCAAAATAGCTAGCCGAAGGAGAAAAAAAGTTATGATTATAAGATACTCTTTAAAGAAAGAGTAAAATTTTTTGAGGGGCAACTATCCACCATAAGCAAATCCATTGCTTTTATTATATACAACAGAATGAGAAAACAAATTAAGCATTAAATTTAAAACACTTGAAAAAAATGCTAAGGAAAGTAGGATGAAAGAATTAACAAAACTAGAAACAGAAAATAGGAATTAGTATATTATAAGGACATTTATATAAGAGATGATTCAGAATAGACAAATTTTCGGGACATATCAAGAGAAAAGTGGGAAAGCAAAAATGCACAGATAAAATGAAAAGAGAAAACAATGCCTAACATTTGTTATGGGAAAAGTTATACACAAACATGGAGAAAAGTTTTTAAATTATATTAGATTATTATATACATGATTCCAATAAATTTTTGAATTGTGATTGACTTACTAGGAAAATATAAATTATGAAAATTAAACCAAGATAAAATCTAAGTAGACCAATGAACCATGGAAGAAAATGAAGTAGTTGTCAAGGCATTTCTCCCAAAGAGGCATAAGACTAGATTATTTTAAGTGTTTTGGTTTTTTAATACACATATATATGCACACACACAGAATGGAATATTATTCAGCCATAAAAGAGAATGAATTCTTGCCATTTGCAACAACACGAGGGACCTTGAAAGCATTATGCTAAGTGTAGTAAGTCAGAAATAGGAAGACGAGTACCATATAATCTCACTTAGATGTGGAACCTACAAACCAAACCAAAACAACACAAATCAAGATCACAGATACGGAGAACAGATTGATTGGTGATTGCCAGAAGTGGGAGTGAGGGGGTGAAACGGGTAAAAGAGATCAAAAGATACAAACTTCCTGATTAAATAAGTCATGGGGATATAATGTACAGCATGATGACTATAGTTAATAATATTGTGTTGCATATTTTAAGATTGCTGAGAGTTGATTTTAAAAGTTCTCATCATAAGAAATTTTTTTTCTAACTATGTATGATGACAGATGTTAACTAGACTTATTGTGTGATCATTTTGCAATATATACAAATATCAAGTCATGTTGTACACCTGAAACTAATATGATGTTTTATGTCAATTACATCCCTAAAAAAAAAAATGAGAACCAACATAAGAATACTTGCTATTAATACACTAGTATTTCTTGGAAATTTCCAGGAAGTGGTAACTTTTTTTAAAGGTTTTATTTATTTATTTGACAGAGAGAGACACAGCAAGAGAGGGAACACAAGCAGGGAGAGTGGGAGAGGGAGAAGCAGGCTTCCCGCGGAGCAGGGAGCCTGATGCAGGACTCGATCCCAGGACCCTGGGATCATAACCTGAGCTGAAGGCAGACGCTTAACAACTGAAGCCATCCAGGTGCCGCCAGAAACTGGTAATTTTTTAAATTAGGTATAAATATTGGGGGGGGAACAGACAATAATATGTGCAGACAATGTGATGTCTCATAGAAAAATCCTCAAAGTGTCAACTGAAAAATTCTGAAATCTAGAAGAAAGAAGTTGAAAATGCAATGGACATTTTTGTGGGATGCTTTATTTGTTTACTTTTGTTTTAGCTGTATATCATATAAGTTCCCATCCTGGATTTGGAAAATACCCATTATCTAAATACAAGTGAAGGTGGGGCCCCAACATCCTACTACAGAAGCCAAAAAGAGACATCTTCTCAGCTTCCTGACTACCCATGCATTGGGATGTGATCAAGAAACCTTCCACATCCTTCCAATAATTGCCTTTTCTTTTCTACCTAGGCTGTTGAAGACTATGAGTCTTACAGAAATTGATGTTAAAGGTAGGTAAAGGGTAACAAACACGCAGGAAATTGGGGGAATCTGATTTTTTTTTTTTTAATTACCTTGGCTAGGTAGGGCCAAAAGCAGCGGCAATTCTATAGTATTCATAAATGGTAATCTGAAAGTCAAGAGCTCAGGAGGGTTAAATAGCTACTCAAGTTATTTCTTGCCCATTGAGGACAGGGCTTTGGATGCTTACAAAGCACCTATCAAAGATGGAAGATATGAAGAATTAACAGTGTGAAATTATAGCCTGAGAGGTGGAAGGATCACTTTTAATGGTAATGAATTTTAGGAAATTTCTAGTATTCTGTTCGTCAGCCACAGGCAGCTTTTTGATCATTGTAAAACTAAATTTGAAGACTGATTCAAAAAATTGCTGAATTAAAATGTCAGTTGAAGGGTGCCTGGGTGGCTCAGTCGGTTAAGACTCCAACACTTGATTTTGGCTCAGGTGATGATCTCAGGGTCGTGAGATCAAGCCCTCCATCTCTCTCTCTCCCTCTCCCTCTGCCCCCACCCCCTGGCTGGCACACTCTCTCCCTCTAAAAAAAAAAAATTAATAAATTAAATTAAAATAAAACATCAGCTGAGTTGGCCACTAGTGGTTACATGTCTACTATGTAAAATTTAAGATATTAAGAGTAGGAGACCCCAAAATTAAACAGGGATCGTTTCTAATCCCTCATTATTCCTTCTCGACAACTAAATCTGCCACCATGTTCTAGGTGTAAAGAATTAGGGACTCCTTTCTACCTAGGAAATATACTCTGGGGAGAGCTAATTCTTGACTCACGCATCATTGTTTCAGACTAGGAATATAAATTGATCCCTGGAGATTGCCTAGCCCAGCAACAACGTTAACGAAAGATTACTGCAACTCCATGAAGACAGGATTACCAGGAGCTCAGATCCCCCAAGAATAAAAGTTTAGGTCACCCCACTGGTTAAAGAATTCCAGCCAGGAGGTTTATTGACTGAGGCAAAGGAAATACAGTGGAAGAGGAAAATCATAAAAACCTGATTTAGCCTTACAGCCAGTTGTAAAAATGACAAGTACACTTCTACCTACATATTCTTTCCTGCTATGTCCTGTGTATATCTGCATGTGTCAACTACCTCCCCTTTTTTCTACCATCTCCTTTTTTCCCCCACTATTTCATTTAGCACTTGTGGAGGTTTAACTTTATAATTAGTCCTTGAGGGTATCACAAGAGAACTGGAGTAGAAACAGATATCATGTAGAGATCTCAGATGTTTTTAAATTCAATAATTGACAAGATATTGAGTTGCTCCCTCTCCAGGGAAGGGGAAGCTATAATTGACATACACAACTACAGAAGTTCATTTATCCATTCTACTGTTGATGGACATTTGGGTTGTTTCGAGTTTTGAGCTCTTACAAATAATGCTGCTATGAACAATTTTTGTACATGGCTTTTGGTGCTCATATATACACATTTTATGTAAATACCCAGAAGTAAAATTGTAGATTCATAGGAAATGCATACGTTTGGCTTTACAAATTTCTGGCTAATGGTTTCCCAAAGTGGTTGTACCAGTTTACGCTTTCATCAGCAGTGTATAAAAGTTCTAGCTATTCCACATCCTTACCAACCAATAATGACATTTTCATTTTAGCCATTCTAGAGGAGGTATTGTGGTATTGTATTATGTATTTAGATATTCTCATTTGTAAAGTGCCTCTTTTGCCCTGTTTTTACTGAGTCGCTGGTCTCTTATTTACTTATGAGGCTTCTTTATATATTCTAGATATGCATCTTTTTTGCTATATGTATTGAAAATATCTTTGAGGGTGCCTGGCTGGCTCAGCCGGTAAGAACATGAAACTCTTGATCTCAGAGTTGTGAGTTCAATCCCCATATTGGGCATGGAGCTTACTTAAAAAAGTAAAATAAAATAAAATCTTTAGAAAAAAAAGAAGAAAATATCTTCTATCAGTTGGTGGTTTGCTTTTCACCCTCTTAATCTTGGATTCTTGTGAACAAAAGTTCTTAATTTTAATATAATCAAATTATTTTTTCCTTTATGGTTAGGGTTAGTACTGTGTTAAGAAATTTTTGATTACCCCAAGGCCTTAAAGCTATTCTCTTATGTTCCCTTTCACATTTAGAATTATAGTCCATCTAGAATTGATGTTTATGTATGGTATTAGGCAGAGTTCAAGATTTCTTTTTTCCCACATTAATGTCTAATTGACCCAGTTTCATTGACTGAAAAGGCCATTCTTTCCCCTGCTGCACTGTACAGTTGCCTTTGTTGTAAATCAAGTTATTGTGTATGTGTGGATCTGTCTCTGGACTCTTTCTTCTATTATTATGGACTAATGAAAAATGAAGCTATTTTCTGTCATTCCTGGATGATTCTGAAAGATATTATGATATCACAAAAATACATAGTTTTTAAGGCCATCCATAGTCTGAATCCAGCCTATATTTCTAACATTACATCCCACCAGCAGCTGACACAAGAATCTTTAGCTCTAGCTGAGTCATGCCGAGTCCCTGGTCCAATTATGGTTAAATAATGTATTTTAGAAACTTTATCCCCATTTTTCCTGGTGAATAGAATGAATTTTGTCGCTCTCAGGCTAGTATCTAGTAAGTCTGGGATATATTTATGGAATTACAGCTTGTATCTTAATCTCTGACTACATGCTTTATTGGTCTGACTTTTCATCTGCCACAAGGTTCTGATTCTAATTCAATTCCCTTACTAATTATAGTGTAAACCTGGACTTCCTGCTTGACTGGGGCCCAAACACCATGCCTAAATATTGCCAAAATGTTCTTAATGAGACTAAAAATGTTTCCATGGAAACTCAAACCACCAAATGGGATCTGTTTCAAACACTTCTTGAAACTGTAATGCACCTCCATTGTTGGCTACACTTGTGAGTTCTGCCTAGAGATCCCAGCCATGGTGTCCACTCTCTAAAGCAAGCTCGAGGGGTACTGATCCCAGTCTGAGGTCATGTGTCCTCCTGGAAGTTGTGTCAACAGATCACTACTATGAGGGCCAGCCCCAGAGCCATGCCTTTCCTGTAGCCCCTGCCCCCCATTTCCTCTTTTACTTCTTTCTCTCTCACCTGCAGTCCACCACTCACATTCTGTCCTGCTTCCTCATCAAAATGTTATGTATTACAACATCTAACCTATATTCCTACCGTCATTCACAAGCAGCCATGCCATCCTAATCAACACTTACATTCTGACTCTCCTGTCTTCATGAAAAGATTCTTACTCTTATGTACTCCTATGTTTATTGCAGTATTATTTATAATAGCCAGAATATGGAAGAACTCAAGTGTCCGTTGATAGAGGAATGGATAAAGAAAATTTTATATATAGATATAGATATTGATATAGATGTAGATACACACACACACACACACACAGGAATATTACTCATCCATAACAAATGAAATCTTGCCATTTGTAACAACATGGATGCATGTAGAGGGTATAACGCTAAGTGAAATAACTGAGAGAAAGACAAATACCATATGATTTCACTCATATGTGGAATTTAAGAAACCAAACAAGAAAAAAGAGACAGACTAAAAGACCAGACTCTTAAATATAGAGAACTGGTGATTGCCTGGTGGCAGGGGAAGGATGGGTGAAATAGGTGAAGGGGATTAAGAGTACACTCATGACGAGCCCTGAGTAATGTATAGAATGTTGAATCACTATATTGTACACCTGAAACTAATATAACACTGTATGCTAATTATTTGGAATTAGAAAAATAAATTAATTTTTAAAAAGGTGCTTATGCTTTCCTTTCTTTTCTCACAGCTCTACCTCTCCTTTAAGACCCATTTCACATCATCCCTTTCCCACCTCTGTTCTCTCATTTGCTTTCATTTGTATGTCTACTTCAGCATGTACCACAACTAGCCTTAGATCATAAGTAATTATATGTGTCTATATAATTCTATAATTACATTTGTCTGTTTCCCTCACATACTGTGGAACACTGGACAATATTTTTAATCCCCATAAATCTTGTATTGGGCCTTGTGCACAGCTGATTTTTAAGTATTTACTGAGTTTAAGTTGAACCCTGGAGTCTGGATATCCATGTGGCTGTGTGGTATAGGGGAAAAGAGGATTGAATACTGATTCTACCACTTATTCACTTGCTACCACACACATCTGCTGCATGACCTTGGCCAAGTCATTTAATTTCTCTGAGTTTCTCAGAAGCAAAAATGGGAATAATTAAATACCTTGCTAGTTTATTAAATGACATAATATGTTTAAGAGTACTTAGCATATAGTAGTCTCATAGTAGGGTTTTTTTTAAAGATTTTGTTTATATATCTGTCAGAGAGAGAGCACACAAGCAGGGGGAGCAGCAGAGAGAGGGAGAAGCAGGCTCCCCACTGAGCAAGGTGCCCAAAGTGGAACTCGATCCCAGGACCCTGGGATCATGACACGAGCCAAAGGCAGACACTTAACTGACTGAGCCACCCAGGCATCCCTCATAGTAGGTTTTTTAAAATATAAAGTTTCCTAACTACAAAAAGGAGAATAGAACTAACAGACGAAATGATAGGAATTTCCCAGAAATAAATGATTGGAAAGTTCTTATGCTAGAAATCCCACCATTTTATGTTCTGATTTAAAATTATCAAATAGTATTACAGTGGGAGATTTTAAGATACTAACCTCTGGTCTCACTATTTACATGTCAACAGCAACAGAAAATACTATTTCATATAATTTAGCATCTACCTGATTGGAAATTTGAAGAGACTATAGGTAAATAATTTCCACCAGGATATAATTGGATAGGCAAATTGTCTAACCGATGAAACATCTTCCATACTGCTGTGGAAGCTGGATATTCTACCAGAAACAAGAGTGGGGTTGCCTTATAGCATTAACTTTCTGATGCATGTACACACTGTCGGGCCTTAGTTCTATCTCGGCTGGCTGTGCTCTGCACATAGAGGACTCTTTTTCCCTGGCTCTTTGTCGGGCCTCATGTCCCAACTTGATTATCAATCATAGTTATGTCCTCTGGTCACCCTGTCTAAATGAGGTACCACTCCATGCCTCTTATTTTCTTAATACCAGTCTGTTTCCTTTCTAGCAATTGGTAATGTTTAATTATTTATGTATTTATTTAATTAGACTGTCTCCCTCTACACATTGTAAATACCATGAAGGAAGAGACCATGTCCATCTGGGTTACAGTTGGATCACCAGAGCTGGTGTATACTAGGTACTCAGTGAATAACTAATGGATGAATTAATTAAGCAATGTGCATAAACTCATCACTCACCACTACTCTTTACCTCAGTAGCTTCTTCATTCAACTTTTAGTTGGTTGAAGAGCTATCAAAACTAAATTCCATGAGCTTTGACTCACATGGTTCTAAAATTTGGGGCCACATTTTCTCTTCCCCAAGGATTTTTTAACTGACTAAGCTACCCAGGTGCCCCTTCCCCAAGGATTTTTTAGATACTGATCTACTGTTTTTTAGTACCAAAATGGAGAACTCTGCTACAAAACTGATTTGTTCTTAATTTTGTAAGGCACTATCTATAGGAATTTTTCTTTATGTTTAAAATCCATGATTTTTATTAGGCTATGTCTCTGTGCTGTTTGGTCTGTATTATCTTTTCAAAAAATTTCACCAGACTAAATTTTTAATCTTTTCTCCCAATTTTTTATGATAAGAATTTCAAACTTTGAGGAAAGTTAATAGTACAATGAGTACCTGTATACTCCCTACCTAGATTTATCAGTTGGCCACATAAGCTTTATTTCTCCTTATATATGTAAGAAGTTTGTTTTAAAATATTGGCTCATGCAGGGCGCCTGGGTGGCTGGTTGGTTAAGCATCTGCCTTCGGCTCAGGTCATGATCCCGGGATCCTGGGATTGAGTCCCGCATCGGGCTCCCTGCTCAGTGGGAGTCTGCTTCTCCCTTTGCCTGTATTTCCCTCTGCCTGCTGTTCCCCTGGCTCGTGCTCTCTCGCTTGCTCTTGCTCTATCTTAAATAAATAAAAATCTGTAGAAGGAAGGAAGGAAGGAAGGGAGGGAGGGAGGGAGGGAGGGAGGAAAGAAAGAAAGAAAGAAAGAAAGAAAGAAAGAAAGAAAGAAAGAAAGAAAGAAAGAAAGAAAGAAAGAAAGAAAGAAAGAAAGAAGGAAAGAAAGAAAGAGGGAAAGAAAAAAGAGGGAGAGAAAGAAAGAATTCGACTTATGCAATACGGGGGCTGGCAATTCTGAAATCCATAGGGCAGACTGGCAGGCTAGACACTCAGGCAGAAATTGATGTTGCAGCGTCCAGGCAAGATTTCTTCTTCAGGAAAACCTCAGTTTTTGCTCTTAAAAGCCTTCAACTGATTAGATGAGGTCCTGCCCAGATTATCAAGGGTAATATCTTCTATATAAAATCAACTGGAGGGGCGCCTGGGTGGCTCAGTCATTTAAGCATCTGCCTTCAGCTCAGGTCGTGATCTCAGGGTCCTGGGATCAAGCCCCGCGTCGGGCTCCTTGCTTGACAGAGCGTCTGATTCTCTCTTTGCCCCTCTCCACTACTTGTGCTCTCTCTCTCTCTTACTCTCTGTCTCAAATAAATAAAATGTTTAAAAATAAATAAATAAAGTCAACTGGACTGTAGATGTTCACCACATCTACAAAACACTGTTACAGCAACACTTAGTGTTAGATTAAATAACTGGGTACTATAGACTAGCTGAAGTGATACATGAAATTGCTATCAAAATTATCTCTACACTTCTCTATATAGCTAGAGCTCTCTCATCATGTAGAATACATACATATACATGTGTGTGTAAAATTTGTAATTTTGACTGACCATCTGAAAGTTGCAGAAATCTTGACAATTTCACCCATAAACACTACATATTTGCCCTAAAGACTAGGATATTCTCCTATATAACCACAATACAGTGAGTGCAACAAGGTAACTTTGATACAGTAACATTAAATTTTCCCTAATTGTCATAAATTTTCTTAAAATCTAGCATTTACTGAAGATTACTTATTGTCTTTAATTGTTTTGTCTTTTTACTCTTATTTTTTTTTTTAAGATTTTATTTATTTATTTGAGAGAGAGAGAATGAGAGATAGAGAGCACGAGAGGGAAGAGGGTCAGAGGGAGAAGCAGACTCCCCGCCGAGCAGGGAGCCTGATGTGGGACTCGATCCCGGGACTCCAGGATCATGACCTGGGCCGAAAGCAGTTGCTTAACCAACTGAGCCACCCAGGCTCCCTCTTTTTACTCTTATTAATTAATTAAGTAAACTCTACATTTAATGCAGACCTCAAACTCATGACCCTGAGATCAAGAGTCACATGCTCTTCTAACTGAGCCAGCCAGGTACCCCATCTTTTTACTCTTCTTTAATTCTAGTACAGTCCTCTTTTTTTCCCTTTTGTCACACTGACATTTTTTGTTATGCTGACATTTTTTAATAGCCCAGGCCAACTGTTGTTATAGAATGTCTCACAATCTGGATTTGACCGACTATTCCTTCATGATTAGATTCAGGTTAAAATTTTAGTCAAAGAACACTAAATAAGTAACGCCATATACTTCATTAAATCCCACTAGGAGGAATATCAGTTTGTCTCTTCATTGGTGATACTAAGTTCGGTTCATGTAGTATCAGTCAGATATCTCTATTAACAAAGAATACCCGTTGAAATTTATAAGTAATCTGAGGGTTGGTAGTTTGTGACTACCCTGTTCCTCAACACCACTTTATCTAATGGTATTAGTGTCCACGGATGATCTTTGCCTGAATCAGTTATTACATTGGTAGTTACAAAATGGTGATTTTCTAACTCTGTCATTACTTTCTCTCATTTATTAGTGGCATTCTTCTGTAAAAGAGGTTTCCCCTTTACCTTTTCTTTTGGAGCATTGCTATGATTCATGAATTTTTTTTTCTAACTCAGTATTTTATAATTCATTAGCATCATTATTCTTTTTCATAACAAAAATATCCCAATATGACCAGTGGGAATCCTTTCAAGATGGATAACTGGGTCCTTTTTAATATGTCCCCATCATTCTGTGAACACTTATTTTCTGGCACAATGATACAGTGTTTGGCTAAACTTGAGCTTTCCCTGCCCCAAACCTGGAATCAGCCATTTGTTAATGAGTCCTTCCTTTTATTGAGGAATAGTACCTGAAACCAAGTCTTGTGCTCATTGTTACTGGATGATCATTAATTCTATGCCTTTTCAGTAGGTAGAGTTAGAAAATATATACATGTTTGTGGGTGCTTGTCTTTCCCCCCTTTTTTCCATATGCAAAGATAGCATGCTGTACCCTCTTTCATGCCTTGCTTTTTTTCACGTAATCATTCCATGTACATTCACAGAGCTCTTTCTCGTTCTTTTTAAAGTTGCACACTATTCCATTGTGTATTTGCACCATAGTTTATGAACTGGTCTAGTATGGATAGGCTCTTAAGTTGTTCCAATAATTTTGTTAGTACAAATAATGCCACTACGAATAACCCTGTGGAAATTTTGTTCTGTATTTGTGGAGGGATAAATCTTCAGTGTAAATTCTCCGGAGCAGGTTTACTTTTGTTAGACATTACCAAATTCCCCTCCAGAGAGGTTGTACCATTTTGCATTCCCAACAATGTATAAACGTGCCTGTTTTCTCACAGGTTTACACCATTTTAATTTCTACTGATCTCAGAGCTGAGAAAAGGTATCTCAGTGCAGTTTTGTGTTTCTCTTCTTATGGGTAAAGGTGAACACTTTCTCGTGCTTTTAAGATCCTTTCTCTTTTTTTTTTTTCTGTAAGTTGTCTGTTCATGTCTTTTGACCACTTACCAGTCAGGTTTTGGCCTTTTCCCCCCTTTATTTTTAAGAGTTATTTAGATATTTGGGAGATTATTCCTTCATCTGGGATACATGTATTGCCATATTTTCTCCCACTTTGTCATTTGTCTTTTGATTTTGCTCAGTGTTTTACTTCTAGTCATTATGTGGTTTCATTTTTTACATTTAGATCTTTGATTCATTTGGAAATTATTATGATATATATTGTGAGTCATAGATCCAATTTTAAGTTTTCTCAAATGGCTATCTAGTTATCTCAATACCATTTATTAAAATGTCTATCATTTCTCTAGGGGATTGAGATGCCAAGTTTTTCACATATTAAATTTCCATAAATATTTTGTTCTCTTTCTGGATTTTCTATTCTGTTACACTGATTTGTCTATTCATATACCAGTACCATAAGACAGAGAGAGAAAGCACGAGCAGGGGAGATTGACAGAGAGAGAGGGAGAAGCAGGCTCTCTGCTGAGCAGGGAGCCTGATGCAGGGCTTGATCCTAGGACCCTGAAATCATGATCTGAGCCGAAGGCAAACACTTAACCAACTGAGCCATCCAGGAGCCCTACATTTTATTTTTTAGAGATTATTTGGGTTCACAGCAAAACTGAGTGGAAAGTACAGAGTTCCCATACACCCCTGTCCTCACACATGGACATCTTCTCCACTAGTCACATCCTGTACCATAACAGTACATTTGTTACAATCAATGAACCTATATTGACACATAAGTATCACACTAAGTCAATAATTTACATTAGGTTTCATTCTTGGTGTTAGATATTCTATGGGTGTTAGAAAAACATATATGTATTCACTGTTGTAGTATCATACACAATAGTTTCGTTGCCCTAAAACAAGCTTCTGTGCTCTGCCTATTCACCCGTCCTTCCTCCTAACCCCTGGCAACCACTGATCTTTTAACTGTCTCTATAGTTTGCCTTTTCCAGAATGTCATATACTTGGAAGTATACAGTATCTAGCCTTTCCAGATTGGCTTCTTCCACTTAGTAATATGTGCTTGTTTCCTCTATGTCTTTTCATGACTTGACAACTCATTTCCTTTTAGAGCTGAATAATATTCCAGTGTCTGGATGTACCACAGCTTATCCATTCACCCACTGAAGAACATCTTAGTTGCTTCCAAGTTGTGGCAATTATAAATAAAACTGCTCTGAATATCTGTGTGCAGCTTTTTGTGTGGACCTAAGTTTTCAGCTCTTTTGGGTAGATACCAAGGAGCACTATTGTTGGATTGTATAAAAATATGCTTTGTTTTGTAGAAACCCCAAACTGTCTTCCAAAGCAACTCTACTATTTTGCATTCCCATCCTCAGTGAATGAGAATCCCTATTGCACCATATCCTCTCCAGCATTTGGAATGGTCAATGTTTCAGATTTTGGGTATTTTAATAGGTGTTTAGTGGTATGTCATTGTTTTAATTTGCAGTTCTCTAATGACATGTGATTTTGAACATCTTTTCATATGCTTACTCGCCATCTGTATACCTTTTCTGACTAGGTTTCTGTTCAGGTCTTCCACCCATTTTTTATCTAAGTTGTCATTTTCTTGTTGTTATCTCATTTTCTTATTATTGAATTATTTGTATTTTGGGGATAAGTGTTTATCAGATGTGACTTTTGCAAACATTTGCTCCCACGTTATGGCTTGTCTTATCATTCTCAAAATTATCTTTTGCAGACAGGAGTTTTAAATTGTAATGAAGTCCAGCTTATCAATTATTTATATCATAGATCATGGCTTTGGTGTTATCTCTAAAATGTCATTGCATAGCCAATGGTATCTGGACTTTTCCTATATTATCTTCTAGGAGCTTTATAGCTTTGTGTTTTGCATTTAGGTTTATGATCCATTTTGAGCTAATTTTTGTAAAGGATGTAAGGTCTGTGTCTAGATTCCAGGACCATTTGTTGAAAAGACTATCTTCATTGCCTTTCTCCTTTGTCAAAGATTTGTTGACTATATTTATGTGGGTCTACTTCTGGGCTCTTTATTCTGTTCCATTTATGTGTTTATTATTTTGCCAATACTACTGCCTTGATTAGTGTAGCTTTATAGTAAGTCTTAAAGTTGAGTAGTATTAATTCTCTGATTTTGTTCTCCTTCAATAGCGAGATGGCTATTCTGGGTCTTTTGCCTCTCCATATAGACTTTAGAATCAGTTTGTCAATAACCATAAGATAACTTTCTGGGATTTTGATTGAGATTGCATTGAATCTATAAATCAAATTGGGATGAACGGACATCTTGACAATATTGAGTCTTCCTATCCATGAACATGGACTATCTCTCCATTTATTATATATTTGATATCTTTCATCAGTTTTGTAGTTTCTCTCACATAGGTCTTATATTTCGTTAGATTTATACCTAGTTATTTCTTTTGGGGAGTGCTAATGTAAATCATAATGTGTTTTTAATTTCAAATTCCTCTTGTTCTTTGTAATATATAGGCAATTGATATTTGCATATTAACTTTGTATCCTACAACCTTGCTATAATCACTTATTAGTTCCAGGAGTTTTATCAATTATTTTTAATTTTCTATATAGATGATCATTTCATCTGTGAACAAAGTCTTGTTTCTTCTTTCCAAACTATATACTTATTTTATTGCATTAGTAGGACTTCCCGTATGAGGTTGAAAAGCAATGATGAGAGGGACGTCCTTGCCTTGTTCCTAATCTTAGTGGGAAAGGTTATTTCTGACCATTAAGTATGATATTAGTTATGGGTTTTTACGGATAATTTTTATCAAGTTGAGGACGTTCCCCTCTATTCCTAGTTTACTGAGAGTTTTTACCATGAATGGGTGTTGGATTTTGTCAAATGTTTTTTCTGTATTTATTGATATGATAATATGATTTTTCTTTTCTAGTCTATTGATATGATGGATTACATTAATTGATTTTGAATGTTAACAGTCTTGTATACCTTGGAAAAACCCTACTTAATCAAGGTGTGTAACTCTTTTTATATATTGTTGAATTAGATATGCTAATATATTGTTAAGGATTTTGAATCTATATTCATAAGATATATTGGATTTCTTTTCTTGTAATGTCTTTGTTTGGTTTTGATATTAGGGTAATGTTGGCCTCATAGAATGAGTTAGGAAGTATTCCCTCTGCTTCTATTTTCTAGAAAAGATTATAGAGAGTTTGTATAATTTTTTCCTTTAAATGGTATAATTCACCAGTGAATCTTATCTGGGTCTGGTGCTTTCTGTTTGTAAGGTTATTAACTATTGATTCAATTTCTTTAATAGATGTAGGACTCTTTAGATGTCTATTACTTTTTGTGTGTGTGTTGGCAGATTGTGTCTTTCAAAAAATTGGTCCCTTTCATCTAGGTTACCAAATTTGTGGGTGCAGAGTTGTTCATAATAATATTCCTTTATTTTCCTTTTAATGTGCATGGGATTTATAGTGATGGTCCCTCTTTCATTTCTGATATTACTAATATGTGTCTTTTTTCTTAGGTAACCTGGTTTGAGGTTTATTGATTTTAAAGATTTTACCAAAGAACCAGATTTGGTTTTGTTGATTTTATTGATTTCTTCTTTTCTATTTCATTGATTTCTGCTCTAATTTTAACTATTTCTTTTCTTCTGTTTACCTTGGATTTAATTTGCTCCTCTTTTTCTAGTTTCCAAAGGTGGAAGGTTTTATTGATTCGAGATCTTTCTTCTTTTCTAATATGTATTTGATGCAGTAAATTTCTCTAAGTACTGCTTTCACTGCATCCCATAAATTTTGGTAAGCTGATTTTCATTTAGTTCAAAATATTTTAAAAACTCATCTTGCATTTTCTTCTTCGACCCATGCATTATTCAGAATTGTGTTGATTGATCTTTAAGTATTTTGAGATTTTTCCAGCTATCTTTCTGTTGTTTCTAGTTTAATTCCATTGTGGTCTAAAATCAGACACTGTATAACTTTTCTTTTAAATTTGTTAAGGTGTGTTTTAAGGCCAAGAATGTGGTCTCTCTTGATGAATGTTCCATATGATTTTGAGGAGAATGTGTATTTACCTGTTGTTGGATGAGGCAGTCTATAGATGTTAATTATATCCAGTTGATTGATGGTTCTGTTAAATTCAACTACATCCTTACTGATTTTTCTGCCTGCTGGATTTGTCCACTTCTGAGAGAAGGGTGTTGAACTCTCAAACAGTGGATTCATCTATTTCTCCTTGCAGTTCTATCAGTTTTTGCCTCACATATTTTGACACTGTTTTAAAGAGCACACACATTGAGGATTTTTATGTTCTCCTGAAGTATTGATCTCTTTATCATGATATAATGCCCTTCTTTATCCCTGGTAACTTTCCTTGCTCTGAAGTCTGCTCTGTTTGAAATTAAACAGCTACTCCAGCTTTCTTTTGATTAGTGTTAACATGATATATCTTTCTCCATTCCTTTCCCTTTAGTCTATATGTGTCTTTATATTTAAAGTATGTTTCTTGTATATAACATATAATTATATCCTGTTTTTTGATCCACCTTGATAATCTGTCTTTAATTAGTGTATTTGGACCATTGATGTTTAAAGTGATTATTGATAAGAGTTGGATTAATGTCCACCATATTTTTGCTGCTTTCTACTTGTTGTAATTCTCTGTTCCTATTTTTGTCTTCCTGTTGTGTGCCTTTTGTGGTTTTATTCATTCATTCATTCATTCATTCATTCATTCATTCATTCATTCATTTATTTATTTATATTTACTGTGTTTTTTTTAAAGATTTTATTTATTTATTTTAGAGAGAGCACACAAGCAGGGGATGGGGGTGGAGAGGGAGAAACAGACTCCCCATTGAGCAGGGAGCCCGATGTGGGGCTCAATCCCAGGTCCTAGATATCATGACCTGAGCCAAAGGCAAAGACTTAAACATCTGAGCCACCCAGGTGCCCAATTTTGTGGTTTTAATTGAACATTTTATAGGATTCCATTTTCTTTCCTTTCTTAGCAGTGTGTGTATGTGTGTGTGTGTGTGTGTAGTTTTTTAGTGATTACCCTAGTTTGCACATATACAACTAATCCAAGTCCATTTTCAAATAACACCATATTGATTCATGAGTAGTACAAGTAATTTATAATAACACAATAATCCTAACTCATCCTTGTATTATTGCTGTCATTCATTTCATTTATACATAAGCATATATATTATGCACATACATAATTGAATACATTGTTGTCATTATCATTTTGAGAAAACTGTTACCTTTTAGATCAATTAAGAAAAACAAAAATGAAAGTTTTTATTTTACCTTCACTTATTCCTTTGCTGCTCTTCTTTATGTAGATACAAGTTTCTGATCTATATCATTTTCCTTCTCTCTGAAGAGCTTCAACATTTTTTGTCAGGCAAGTCTACTGGCAACAAATTCCCTTAATTTTCGTTTGCCTGAGAAAGTCTTTATTTCTCTTTCCCTTTTGAAGGATAATTTCACAAGGCACAGAATTGTAGTTTGGTGTTTTCTTCCTCTGAACACTTTCAATATTTCACCCCATTCTCTTCTTGCTTGCATGGTTTCTGAGAAGTTGAATATAATGCTTTTCTTTGTTCTTTTATTTTTTTTTTAAAGATTTTATTTATTTATTTGACAGAGAGACACAAATCTCTCACAAGGCAAGAGAGGGAACACAAGTAGGGGGAGTGGGAGAAGCATGCTTCCCGCGGAGCAGGGAGCCTGATGCGGGGCTTCTTTGTTCTTTTACAGGCTGTTTTCCCCCGTGACTTCTTTTAAGATTTTTTTTTTTTATCTTTGATTTTCTGCAGTTTGAATATGATGTGCCTAGGCTTAAGTTGTTTTTGTTTGTTGGCATTTACCCTACTTAGTAATTCTGAGTTTCCTGGATCTGTGGTTTGGTGTCTGATATTAATTTGGAGAAATTCTTGGTCATTATTGCTTCAATATTGCTTTTGTTCCTTCCTTTCTTTCTTCTTCTTCTTCTGGTATTCCTATTATATATACATTATACCTTTTGTAGTTGTCCCACAGTTCTTGGATATTCTGTTCTGGGTTTTTTTTTTTCAGTCTTTTTTCTCTTTGCTTCTCAGTTTTGGAAGTTTCTATTGTCATATCCTCAAGCTCAGAGGTTTTTTTCCTCAGCCATGTTTAGTCTACTCACGAGCTCATCAAAGCCATTTTTCACTTGTTAGTGTTTTTGATCTTTAGCATTTCTTTTTGATTCTTTCTTAAAATTTTCATCTCTCTGCTTAATTACCCATCTGTTCTTGCATGTTGTATACTTTTTTCATTAAAGTTCTTAGCATTTATTCATAGTTTTAAAAAATCCCTGTTCTGATAATCCCAACATTCCTGCCATAGCTAACTCTGTTTCTTACACTTATTCAGTCTCTTTAAACTATTGCCCTCCTACATAGGAATATGTTCACAAACCCAAAAAACTCTCAGTGTTTTGGGGTGGGGGGTTGTGGAGATATCATCATGCTGGCATGTTCAATTACTAAGTCAGTATCCAGGGTCTTTCACCTCCCTGGGAGTTTGGAAAGTTGGACTGAAAGTTTTGGGGTTCTAATCAAGGCTTGGCCTTTTTGGCAATCAGCTCCCATCCTGAAGATATCTGGGGGTCTGCCAAGAGTTAACATATGATGCTCCTGTCACTGAGAAAATTCCAAGGGATTTAGGAGCTCTGTGTCAGGAACCAGAGACAAAAACCAAATATATATTCCTTATTATACCATATATATTTTAATACTTTTTGTTCCATTTGTTGTTTCTCTTCAGAAGCCATCAACTATGCCTATATATTTATATATTTAATAGTATTTTTATGTCTTCCATATCTATCATTTCTTCTCTACTCTTAAAAAAAAAAACCCAAATATCCAGTCTGTGGGGTTTTTTTATTTTTCTCAAAAATATCTTTTTATAGTTTGTGTTCTATATAAGGTTAACATATTACATTTGTTTAATAACTTCTTATCTTTTATTTTGTGAGTTTTCCTCCACCTCCTGTTTTGCCATTTATTGAAGAAACTGCATCATTTGTCCTATAGAATTCCCTATAATCTGACTTTAGCTGTTCGCAGCCTTGTGATGCAGTTTAATAAGTTTCTCTGTTTTGCATCTCACTCATCCTTATTTCCTATAAATTGATCATGAGATATAGAGTCTTGATAAGATTTTTTTTTTTTTTTTTTTTGGCAAGACCACTTCACATTACCTCCTATCGTATTGTCTTCAAGAGGCATATAGTATCTGGTTGTCCCACTATTACTTATGTTAAAATTGATCAGTTCGTTCAGGTATATCAGCATGATCCAGCCATAACAAAGTTCCCCTTCAACGTTTTCTTCAAACTGATTGCTTTAGCAGCCATTGATGATTGATGGCAGGCTCCATTATTTCACTAGGGCTAGCACAATTATTATTCTTTTATTCTTTCATAGTTTCCACGTACAGTAGCTGAAATTCTTCTCTGAAGAATTCCCTTCTATTAATCATTTTTTTAAAGATTTTATTTATTTATTTGAGAGAGAGAATGAGAGAGAGAGTACATGAGAGGGGGGAGGGTCAGAGGGAGAAGCAGACACCCTGCTGAGCAGAGAGCCCGATGCGGGACTCTAGGATCATGACCGGAGCTGAAGGCAGTCGCTTAACCAACTGAGCCACCCAGGTGCCCCTATCAATCATTTGGTTACCTTGAAATACAGTTTATATAGGCAAGGCAGAAAGATGTTACTCTTTTCCTTTCCCTTTTTTCCCCAGTGAATTTGGTGACCTAGCAAACTCCAAAGGTGACCAATGAGGTTTCTTTTCAGAATTGTTATGAATTTATGATTTTATATGATTGTGTGTATGTATGTGTATCTATACATACACACACACACATATACATATATATTTCCAAGTATATGATTATGTGCTTCAGTTTATTACAGTCCTTACTTGTTTTGTTGCTCAAACCATCTTATCTTTGGCCAGAAGATCCCCTTCAAAGTTGGCTTCCCTGATCATTTTATTTATTTATTTATTTATTCATTTATTTATTTTTAAAGATTTTATTTATTTATTTGATGGGGGGGGTGGAGAGAGCACAAGTAGGCAGAGCAGCAAGCAGGGGGTGAGGGAGAAGCAGGCTCCCCGCTGAGCGGGGAGCCCAACGTGGGACTCGATACCAGGATACTGGGATCATGACCTAAGCCAAAGGCAGACGCCCAATTGACTGAGACACCCAGGTGCCCATTCCCTGATGATTTTAAACTCTTTGTTCTTTTTTCACTTCATTTGATAAAGCCAATTAAGCAAATGGAACCAGGAACAGAATAAAGTTTAATATTTACCTATTGATTCTCTAAATTTTCACTTAAGTAATTCTAAGCGTGTACTTGAATCCCCAGGAGTCTGAAGAAGATTCTATTTTAAATAATTTATCCAACAGTAAAATTCATGCTCTAGGAGGATGTACCATGTTTTTCTTATGATTTCACATACCCTATGTCATATCCTAAGATTATATCTCCCCAAGTCTTATGATATTATGATTTAAGAAGCTATTAGGAAACTTCCTCAACATTAAACCAAATAATTACGACCAAAATAGCCCTCCCTCTTCATATGGCTAAAACTGTCTTTTCTTTTCTTTTTTTAGAGAGAGAGATCATGAGTGGGGAAGGGCAGAGGAAGAGGGAGAGAGAATCTTAAGCAGGCTCCACACTCGGAGTAACATGGGGCTTGATCTCACAATCCTGAGATCATGACCTGAGCCGAAATCAAGAGTTCAATGCTTAACCGACTGAGCCACCCAGGTGCCCCAATATTGCTAATATTTCCAAATATCTCCCTCTCTATTGACTCCCTTTAGCCTATAAAATTGCTCAAATCTCTTTCTGAAAATAAACAAGAAATAAAACTTCTCCTGGCTGTTGACCTTGCATTTATCTTGAATAGTTTCATCTCCCTCTTTCTCTTCTCAGCTAAGCCTCTTGATGTCTCTATGTCTTCTCTTGCCAATTCACTCAACAATTCATTCCAACAAATAGTAATCTGATGACTATCATTGATATACTCCACATTGCCCATTCAGGTGAACTTTTTTTTTTTAATTTTTACAAGTCCTCTTGGATGAATTTACGTAACTGATTACTCCCTGTTCAAGACTCTTAGATGAATTTACATAACTGATTACTTACTCCTTGTTCAAGACTCTTTGGCTTTTAGGCCTCTCCCCTTCTAGCTTCTGACCTCAGCAACATGTTCTTCCCTTTCCTAACTTTACCTCACCTGGAGTGATCTCTTTATTTTCATGGTTTCAAATATAATCATTTTACTGAATGAGCTAGACTATGTGGTGCTATTTCCTGCTGAACCTGTCCCTGGGCTTTCTTTGCCCTGGATGAAATCTCAGGAAGGAGCCAGAACTTCTCCAGCCCCTTTGTCATAAGAACAATCTTGTCATAAGAGTATTAAAATTTTCAGGCCATCTAATGTTATATCAAAATCCAAAACTTGGGGCGCTTAGGTGGCTCAGTCATTAGGCATCTGCCTTTGGCTTAGGTCATGGTCCCAGTGTCCTGGGATCAAGCCCCACCTCGAGCTCCCTGCTCAGTGGGAAGCCTGCTTCTCCCTCTCCCATTCCCCCTGCTTGTGTTCCCTCTCTTGCTGTGTCTCTCTCTGTCAAATAAATAAAATCTTTAAAAAAAAAAATCCAAAACTTCACTTAAATGAAAGCATCTCCCTACCCTCTCCCAGTTTAAGTCTGTGATGTAAGATTGCCTGAGGAATATATTTCCTTTAAGGATGGTAGCGAACTCTGTCCTTTTTGTCCCTCTGGCATTTCTTGTGTCATCTCCTCTCACTGTAGTATAAGTTTCTTCTTCTAGGAGATATCATATGTAATTTGAGTGGGGCTGACCCCCCTGGCACCCATGAGACAAGAGTCAGCCCAGGCCTAACCAACCAGAGTACCTCACCTCTCTCATCACTGATTGGTTGAGAGGTAGAGTTGATTAGAGATGCCAATTGGAGCTGTTCCCAGATATTTGCTGCTAGAACTATCCACTAGGGATACTTAGCTGTTAGGCTGGATACGAGTCTAAAGACTAGTGGCCATTTTGTTCACTATAAAGACTGACAGGAAAAGAGCCCTCCATATCAGTTGAGCCTCTGTGAATTCATCTGAGATAGATTTTACAACTTTCACTTGAAAAAGGCATGACAGATGTCCTATAGGAAATTTAAAATCCTGAAACATGTCCAAAATGAATTATTTTTTCTTCCCCTTCTACTTTCATTCCTTCTATCTCTACCAACTCTTGTATTTTCAAGTAAAAAAACCTGGCACTCAACTCTTTCCTTGTCTCCTGCATTCAACAAATCTCAGTCCTATCTGTTCCCCATCCTAAATATCTCTAGATATCTCTAGAGTCCTTCTTTTTCTTTCTGTACATGTCCTAGTCCAAGCTCTCATCCACCACTTGTCAGATCCTTACAATAGCCTCCTTTTCCAGTTTTTCTTTTGTGATCTTACCTGATTAAATCTGTTCAGTCACCAGAGAAGTCATGCCAAAACACAAATCTGGCCTTACCACTACCCATCTGAAAATACCTCAAATTTGGTAAATGGTTTCTAAGATAAAGTCCAACCTTCTCATCAACCAACAAAGCCTTCCATGACCAGGTCTTGCCTGCCTCTTGTCTCCACCTCCTTCCATCAATTTCTATTGGGAAATACAAAACTGTCATCCCGTTGACACCAATTACACAGTTCCTGCTCCCTCTGCCTGGAATGCCTCTCTTCTACCCCCTTTTCACCTCTGCTAGGGCCTTAGTTCTTCCAGAAAGCTGTTTTTAGCTCATAGGCAAGGCCAAGTGCCCCCCACTTAGGATCCTATAATAGTCAGTAAGTAGCTTTTTCCATATTCTATCAAAATCCTTTCTTTCATCTGTTTTCCTTATTGTAAGCAATGTGAGTATGGGGACTGTGTCTTACTCATCTTTATATCCCCAGTGCCTGGCATTCAATATATGCTTTTTGATAAAATTGTCCTTTTTTAAAAAAAAATTTGTCAAACTGTCTGAAAATTCACCATAGATATATTTTGGGGCATCAGATATTCTTGGTACAAAGTAAAATCCACCTTGCCTATTAAGTTTCACAGTTTAAAATGAATCAATCTGATCAGAGTTACTTTTATTTTAAAACTCCATTGATATGGGTCATTAAGAGAATAGATGTGGAAAGACAATACTATGTACTAGTTAAAGAATTTAATCCGTAGAGTCAGACAGTTGGAGTTCCCAAGGTAGAATTCTGATTCTGCTCTGGTTATGCATAAGCTGTGTGACTTTGGCAAGTTACCTAGCCTCTCTAAGTCTGTTTTCTTACCTGTAAAATGAGAATTGTTTTATGTACTTCATAGAGCTGCTTTAAAGATCATATAATACAAGAAATACAAGTGCCTCTTACACTGCCTATATGGCACATACAAATATTCAATTCCAAGTAGCTGGTATCATTATTGTTATTAATAAAGGCAGGTCTGGAAAGATGCCACATGTGGGGAAGGACACTGGGTGGGGCAGGGAGAGGCAGCATCCCAACCTTGAAACTTTGTCTATAGCAAGCTCAGCTCAAAGCAGAGTCTGGTTCACAGACCAGACTGTTCTATGTTCGCAAGAAATTGGGGGATTTTGTCATAGGTATTTCTCAGTCACTGCCACACACACCCCACTTCTTATCTCTAGCCAACATGTCATCTGCCCACTGGAGAGAGAACTCAGAGTAATTCAGAAGAAAAACTAGCTATTGCCTGTCACCCATATAATCCTATGCAGTTCACAAAACTCCTTCACATCCATGATTCACCTAGACACTACCACAAACCATGTGTTGGCATTTTTGTTTCCATTTTACAGATGATGAAACCAAAATTCAGAGAAGTTAAATGACTAACTCCAGGTCATGAAACTAAGAAGTAGCTGAGTTGGATTCAAATGGAGGCCTTTTGATTCTAAGTCTAGTGCCTTTTCTAACACATGGTAAGAGATCAGGCAAAAGGGAGCATAAAAATGGGATGGGGAAGTAAAAGATCATAGGATGAGAAAGAACTATCTAGCAAGGACAAAATCAGTAGGGCTGCCATCCCTCCTAAGGAGTAGAAGAAGGGGCAATTTGTTGGGGCAATGAAGGCCTATGAGCAGGTCAAAAGAGGGTAATATGAATTATGATGAAACAATTATAGAATTTTTGACAAGGAAAATAACTTATCTGCAAAGCTTTGAAGAAATCATTGACTCTCCATTTTACAGACGAAAAAATCCAGATGCAGGGAGATACCTGACTAGCCTTCAGTCTCATACCATTAATGGGAGAGCCAGTCCAAAGACTAGCCAAAACATACTGGTATGGGTGTGTTAAAATCTTGAAATGCGTTTCCCTTTTTAAAAATAGCTTTACTGGGGAGGTGGGAGTTGGCTGGCTGGCTCAGTCCATAAAGCATGCGACTCTTCATCTTGGGGTCATGAGTTTGAGCCCCATGTTGGGCACAGAGATCACTTAAGAAATAAAAAAAATAAATAAATAGCTTTTTGGGGTATAATTCATATACCATAAGCTTCCCCCATAATAATTACTCAATAATTTTGAGTAAATTTATACAGTTGAGTAACCATCACCACAATCCAGTTTTAGAACATGTCTGTTCTAAAAAACACTGAAATACTTCAATAGTGTAAATAGTAAATAGTAAATAGCCACTTCCCTCAAATCCCCAAAAGAATCACCTTTCAATTCTCTGAATCACTCCAGACCTCCCTATGATCAAAGTACATTATCTGGCCCACAGGGCAAGGAGGATCCTGGCCCTTGCCCCCAACACTGAGCAGCTTCTGTTCTTCCTGGTCTACCTTTGCTACATTTGTGCCACATCTGTTGTTAAATAACATTAGTGTCACCCCTGGAAAGATCAAGACAAGCATTTAACTCCTCTGGTTCCTAATCTGAGCTTTTCACATAGCACCCTGCTTTTCAGAAAGACAGGAAAATAAATAAGTGAATAAAAGAAAACAAGAGCTATGAAATTATGTCTACATAAAAGACAGGTTTTGAAAGGTCAAGAGATTGAGCTGGTACCTATAGTGACGGTTACCTCTTCAGTAAAGGTGTTCTTATCTTGAGATTTATACACTTCTGCTGATGGATGAAATTCTGAGGGTCAGGTACCTCCCTGAAACACAAAATTTCATGAATATGCACATTTTTCTGTGGAGTGAGTCCATGGACAAAAAGAATAACTTGCTTAGAACATGTTTGATAAGAGGTTTAGGGGAGAAGCAAACAAGGACGGTGCTCAAGGAGTACAGACCTGGGGAAAATAATTTGTTAGAGAGATAGGCAAAGGGAAGAAAGTGAAGACAAAGTTCTCTTGATTCACAATTTTATTTACAAGCCAGATATGTATGTGAATCAACTATTTTTGACATGTAGAATAAGTCACACAGATTAGGTCACACATATAAACCCTTTGTTATTTTGCTAATTTTCTTTGTCCTTTATTAGGAGATTCACATGAAATGACTAGTTTGGGTTATGCTTTTCTTAAAGTACCACTCTAAATTGCGAATCTGGAGTTTTGCTACTTCATTAAATCCCATCTATAGCTCAACTGCCTTACATTAGCATTTTAAAATTGTTAACTAAGACCCCCCAGTGTGTCTACATAAATTACAATGAAGTCAAGTTCATTCCTAGTATATCTATAAATGTGATTTTAAAATTCAAAATAGTACACCATTCCCGTTGCATTTTATCTTAGACTTTTTAAGATAGTATTTTGAACATATCATTTAAATTTTTGATGATCTCTACTAGGCACATGGAATTTGAAATCTGGAAGAAAACTTGAAGATTATGCAGTCTGATTTGCTCATTTTGTTGATAAAGAAATAAACCCAGAGAGATTAAGAGCCCTGACCAAGCTTATTAATGAAAGAGCTAGAACAAGACTACAAGCATTGACTTCTTAGCTTGGTGCCTTTTCCAACATACCGTTAACAAGCTAATGGTTACTGAACTGCCTACACTTCTCTGATGAGATCAGCCAGTAGGAGACTATGAACAAACCATCTGTGGAGACATAGACTCAAGCAAAGACTCCTCAACTCTGCCTCTTCACACTCTGGCAAGAGGATTCTCATAGGATAGCTCCTAATTCTCCAGTCTAGTGAATCACTAGAACTCAAACATTCATAAATCACATTATATTATCAATATTGTGGCATTTGCCCAGTGATCACTTTGTGAGTTCTTCAAGTTACTAGACTCTGGTTTCCCATATTTCCTCCCCTTTTCTCCCAGAAAGTCTCGCTGCTTTTAGTCCTCTGTGTCATAGGCTCTACTTTTGCATTGGTGGGGACCACCTCAGGCACATAAATAGCTTGTGTATGCCCTCTTTTTTTTTTTTTTTTGTCCCCCACGGAGGTGGAGGAGGAGGGGGTAGTTTGTGAGATGAGGGAGAGTCATTTCCTTGAACATGATGGCCATTTGTCATTGATGTGGAAATCAAAAAATCATCAAATCTAACAAAAATAATAATTATCCCCTAATATCATCTAATATGCATTTTATATTTAAATTTCTCCAGTTGTCTCAAAAATATCTTCTTTACAGTTGGTTTGAATCAGGATCCAAAGTTAACATGACTGCGTTGGCTTAATATGTCTCTTAAGTGTATTTTATTGCAAATGGTGCTATTAAAAAGATTTTTTAAGGGTATGGGAAATTTTAATTTTACTATTTTTGAACTGTTTTCCAAAGTGATTGTCCAATTTTGGTCCTATAGAGAGCTTCACCCCACTTTTGGTATTGTCAGACATTTTGCCTATCGCCTATGTGATAGTAAGCCCCACACTGTAAAGAAATATGTAAGCCTTGTCTTCAAACACTGTATAGTTAAAACACTTGACTTTTTAACAAGGTCCTTTTTAACACACATAAGCCCAAGGGACCAGATGTTGGTTTTGCTGTGCGGAGTATTAAGAATTCTGTTAACTTTCTTTTCTTATCAGTATGACATAGCAGGTTGTTGGTTCTGATGATGTCATAATGCTTTGTTTGTGGGGTCATCTGATGTCACTTATACCTTAAGAAGAATCAACTTTTAAATAAAATGAACTTTAGATGGTAAAACCTGATCTTCTGGAGCAATTTTCAGAGATCATAGGCATAAAGATTTCCGGAAGAAAATATATATGGAAAAGCTTTCCTCTTTCATTGGGATATGTGGGTTTTACTCACAGTTGAAATGTTGACAACACAACTGAGCTGACACCAGATATGCTTCCGGATGATTCCTGGTTGCTAAGAGCATCCAAACATTCCTCAAGGACATCATAATTTTGCACAACAAAGGGAAAACCAGCCCATTTCTGGCAATAGGGTAGAAGTCTAAGAAGAAAAAGCAAACCAATATAACTTCCTCTCTATAATAATAGTTGGTTTAATATTATACTATAGGATAACTGGTGTATTTTAAAGATCTTTTTCCTTTTTGAACACATTTTACATTAGGGAATTTCCCAGAGAACATAATGATCTTTTTTTTTTTAAAGATTTTATTTATTTATTTGAGAGAGAGCCAGCATGAACAGGGGAGAGGCAGAGGGAGAGAGAAAGGGAGAAGCAGACTCTCCACTGAGCAGGGAGCCCCATGTGGAGCTCAATCCCAGGCCCCTGGATCGTGACCCGAACTGAAGTCAGGCACTTAATTGACTGAGCCACCCAGGGGCCCCCATAATGAGCTACCTTTGAGTGGGAAGGATGATATCCTACATTGCTCTTATGTTTAAATCTTACAGAAATTTCTAAAAAGAGCTCCAAGTTAATAAAATGACAGATTTTAAGCTTTTGTTCTGCTAAAGTAAAAGCCTTCTACTCAATGTATCAGACTTTTAAATCTTTAAAAGATAGAACAAGAACACAAGGGGGTGCCTGGGTGGCTCGGTTGGTTAAGCGACTGCCTTAGGCTCAGGTCATGATCCTGGAGTCCCGGGATCGAGTCCCTCATTGGGCTCCCCGCTGAGCAGGGAGTCTGCTTCTCCCTCTGACCCTTCCCCCTTTCATGCTCCCTCTATTTCATTCTCTCTCTCAAATAAATAATAAAATCTTAAAAAAAAAAAGAACATGAACACGAGGTGCAAGTCTGGCTTCCATTTACCTCTTAACCAATGATATCTTCAGTTTTGGGATAGCTTTTTAAAATGTGGCTTCTGATAAATGTTGGCAGAACTGGTGCATTCCCAGAATAAATTCTGAATGCTCAGCTTTCCCTATTCAAATACTTCCCTAGGTCGAACGACCACAAAACTGCCCACTATGAAACAGGCTGAAGAGAAGTCCAGATGTGATAGAAGGTGTTAAGTGTATACTACGAGGTGCACTGTTACATTAAAAAAAAAAAAATCACGTCTAGGGTCAAATCTCTAAACAAATGTGAATGCCATAACAACCATAACTACTACTGACACACGTGAAGTTTAAAACTGACGGGTTGCGGTAAAGGGGAGACAACAGTATATGAACGAAAGAAAAACTTCAAACATTTCTCTTCCCTTTCAGATAAGTTTCAGCTCTACAAATCTACCTTTGCCTTTAAAATATCAATGTATTATTTTGCTCTCAATCCTCATCTCATTGTACAAAGAAATCTGTGTTTTTCTGTCCCAAATTAGGAATATGAGAAGCCTTCCAGACCGTAAAGACCAGAAAGCAGCCCCACAGAAAGTGATATCCCGCCCGGAGAGTGTGAAAGTGGGCATGGTGGTGTGGAGAAGACATCCGAAAGGGAAAAAAATCTTCAAACCATACACCTGTGGTTGGAAAAACAAAACAAAAAGAAAACCCACGGGACTGGAGATCATCAAGATCTTAGGGTATGCAGAGAAAAAAAACGACAACCGTGGCCAGGTCAGACCAGGAGCGGCGTTTCTTAGGCGACCGGAGTAGCTGGGTGAGGTAGCCGCGGACGCCGGAGAATCGGATGTGTCTGAGGGTACCAACAACGCCATTGACCGCGCTCCCGCCCGCCCCTCCCCCCCGAAGGCCCGGCGCGCCAGCCAATCCCCTCCCGCCGTCCCCTTCCCACCGGAGGCCCCGCCCCCGGCGCCCAGGATGCTGGGCCCCCGCGGCGTGACGCGAGCACGGCAGCTCCGCCCCCTGCGTCTCTGGCCTCGCCGGCCTTGGGGGGATGGTTCCATCATGGCGTCAATGCAGGTGAGAGGAGTTTGCAGCATCTGGGCGGGCGAGGGAGCCGCCGAGAGGACGCAAGCGTTTTGTTGGGGGCGGCGTGTGGGACTCTGGGGCACCCGGACGGGCTCGGGAGCGGCCCTGGTGGCCAGTCCTTTCCCAGCTTCAGGACGTTGGGGAGGGGTGAGAGGTGGCGAGAAGAAGGGCGGGGGAGGGGGGTCCTCGGTCGGTCGAAGCGGACACCAGCCGGCCGGGAAGTTGGGGGATAAAGAAGGCTAAGAGGAGGAAGGGGCGAAGTTTGGCGTTGGCTCGGCGGCAGTGGTCTCGGAATCCCCTCTTGCTTAATAGACGCTGGCCTGCCCGCCCGCCGCAGGGATGTCTTCTCCGCTGTCCGCGGCCGGGCGGAAACAGCTGCTCTCGCCGTTGTCGCTGGGGCACGGGCGGCCCTGAGAGGGGCTGAGTGGGGGGGAGCTGAAAAGGCGTTCCGAGAGAGGGCGGCTGGCTGCAAAAGCTCTTCGCGGCCTCTGCTCAGGCCTCCCACGCCCAGCTTCCCTGACTGCTCGGCCTCTCGGCTCTCTTCTCTTTGACTCTTAATCCTTTGCCCCGTGGGTACCTTTCTCTCTTAGTCTTCGCATTCTCCACGAACATTAGTTTGGCAGCTCACTTTGTCGCTCTTCCCGAAGCTGCCCATGGCCCATCAACATCATTTGCCGCCTAATGTGCCATCTTCCCGAGATCTGAGTCACCAGCCCCCTTATACCTCCGGGATAGCTCGCCCTCAAAAAAATTTTTTTTCCTACGGTGCCCCACCCTTGTGGTCGCGGTAAGGCTACAGCCCTTTGCCCTTCTTCCCTAGATCTTTAGTGGAATCTTAGTTTGGTAGGAGGCGTTTATTAACCCGTGTCATATCTACCTGACTTAGCAGTTCATGTTTTTCTGGCTTTCCAACTTAATATACTTCTTTTTTCCAAATCCAGGGAGTTTGATTTTTTTTTTTTCAGGCAAAGATGGCAACCACAACTGCAGTTTTGTAGAGATTGACTCTGCATTATCTATAGCCTGCATTTAATTTTACAGATGAAGACTTAGCTCTAATGAGAATATATAGGAAGAGAAGGTAGAACTGTTGTTTGGAGTGGCAGCTGAGTGCTTTTTAGAGTTTTACCAACATCTTAAAGAGACCTACGTTTTTCTTAGAAGGATTTAGTGCATTTGTTTGTAGAAGAATGAGCAAGTCTTCCTATCCTCTCCACCCTGCGTTTTTTTTTTTTCTCATTTTTAGGCGAGAACAGTTTTTCTTCTCTTTTCTGCATCTTCCTCTTTTGCACACATACTTGCTTCACATTTACTTCTGTGCCTTTGTGTTGCCTGTCCCCTTTCAACCTATTTTCCATGCAATATTCTTTTTACCTTTGCTTCTTCCTCTGGACTTTCCTGCAGAATAGAAAAATGTCTAACTTTCCTACTTGAAGGGATGTCACAAAAACGGTGCAGGGAAAAAACAATTTGAGGAAACATAGTTTACACTGGTCTCCCCAGAGACGTTAGAGAAGTTCCGTCATTTGAGCCCAAAAAAGGAACTGTGGAACAGTAGTTGAATAGTAGATGTATAAAACTAAGATTATTTGTATTAAGATTAAAACTATTTAAGACTAAAAATTATGGTTAAAATCCACAACACTTGTGATTATATTTGACAAGAAAATTATAGGGATAACTAATTGGCTGGTTAGATTCAGACTTCAAGGGTCTGAAAAAAGGCAGATTTCCATTTTTAAGAACTTAAATGAAAAAATTGAGTACAGAACTGAGTCAGTACAGAACTTATGTTGATAATCTTGAATTTTACATGGCGACTTAAGCAATGGAAAAAAAAAAGTACTTGCCAGTGAAATACTGCATTTTTCTGTGTCCCAAGTATTACCTCTGACTGTCTTACCACCCTTTATTCCTTTGTGTCTTCTGATTAGAGGAATGGAAAACTGATGCTTCCTATTTTAATTAAAACTAAATCTTTCCTTTTTGTATTTTTGAAATATCTGATACAGGTTTTCTGGTAGAATCCTGAAAAATAATTTTAATGTAGATAAATCAAGCTCTTTGAAACACTACTTACTTTGTGGTTATTCTGTCTTTGGTGAACAAAATTTTTTCCTGACCATCTTAATAGCAAAATTTTGTTTTAAAGATTTTTATTTTTTTAAAGTAATCTCTTCAACCAGTGTGGGGCTCGAACTCACAACTCCAAGATCAGGAGTTGCATGCTCTACCAACTGAGCCAGCCAGGTACCCCTTAATAGCAAAATTGAACTCTTCAAAACAACTGAACTACATATAAAACTGCAACCAAATTACGGAATTTGTTTATTCACTCATAAATTATTTTTCAAGGGCCCACTGCGTCTGGTACTGATCAGGGTGCTGGAGATAGAGCAGTGAACAAAAGCAGACAGGATTTCTGCTCTCATGGATGTAATAGTCTAGTTGGGAGAGACAGATAAGAACCAAATACTTAAGTTAATTGCATATTATATTAGAAGGTGATAATACTACGAAGAGAAAGCATGGAAGGGAGTTACGAGATGGATATTTTTGGGATTTCAGTTAGCGTGCTTAGGAAAAAGTATACTACACACAAATGCTGCTCTGACCACGTCCTTACCTAAAATTTTTCAGATTTCTTTATCTTACGCCAGGATATTATTGCTGCTGAGAAGATTACTTAAGCTGTAAGAAGAACTATTTTAAAAACATACAGATTATAGAAATATAGGATTTGATTACTTGATAAAAAGGAAATAGTCTTCAGAATCAACATCAAGTAAGGGTAGACTTCGGCTTTTTCACTGGAGACTATTTTGAAGTTGAGGTTTTAACTCCTTTAATGTATTCCCAACCTTTTCTCATGTGGTACACATAGAAAATAATTTTTGAATCACACACTACGGTGGATGAAGTAAAACATTGGGGATGAGTATCAGTATTCTGGCACATCTGTAATGCTGGGGATGCTCTACTCTGTAATACTGCTAAAGTTGTTCTTCAATATATAGTTCAAGGTTGTGGTTTTCAAACTTATTTGAGCCTTTGAGATTTTCTTGGTTTTTTCTTTTTTCTTTTTTACCCTACTGTTTCTTCCTAGAACGAAGTCGCAAATTACCAAGATAATGGTTAGATTATGTTTTAAGAAAGCATTCTTAGAGAATGGTGGGCTTCTGACAATACTTAAAAATGGCAGGAGTTAGAGTAAAGAAACATCTCCATTTAATTGTAATAGCTCTAGAGATGTTAAATAACTCTTGTAGATTTTCTGCTTTCTTTTTCCTCTCTTACCTAATGGGGGTCTTACACTATTAACTGTTGATTTGACTAGATGGAAGGAGATTAAGACTTAGTAACAGATGGATTATGAATGCATGCTTATTTTCAGATGACTTTGAAATAATGTTATGTCGTGTTATTCACGACTCTACACTGCTCTTTACTCAAGTGTCTGGCTGTAGCGATTGAGAGAAGTGGAATATGGGCTCTTACTGACATTTTTAGTAGTCACATTGCCTTGACAGACTCCATGTGATTATTGTTTGATGACGCGAAGGGTTACAGCATAATCAAAAGTTAGAAAATTGACTCATCTTGGATCCTAAGGCTTATTGAATACTGGGAACTTGGGGAATGTATATGCCTAGAATTACAGTATCTGAGAAGGTTGACTGGGTACTCTGGCTAGGGATAGAGAGCTGTTGGGACAAGTCAAGGAAAGGGGTAACAGTATAGGATAGAATTGAAGGTATTTTGTTTGAATGATGAACCTGAACATAAGTGAAGTACACGTGAATAAAGGATAAAGCTAAGGTAATCATCTTAACTTTCAAAGCAGTCACTATGGTACTTTCTTTTAGCTGTTAATCAATTACTGCTAATGAGATGCCTTCTATTTTTATACTAAAGTGTTTGAGTGTTTCATTTAACTTTTCACGTCTCTTCCACTCCTCTGGGCCATATAGATCTCATGAGAATAGGAAAAATACCTTTTCTTTATCCCTTAAAGTCACCTAGTGATTACAGTAAATGTTCAACACTTAACACTTCAAAAACTGTTTCTAATTAGCAAGTTCTGCATTAGTTTAATTCTATTTTAGAGAAATCTTTTAAGCAATTCCATAATAGTAAGATTGAGTCCTTATAAAGGAATAATTTAAAGTTCATATTTTTATATATATATTCCCCCCAAAATTGGCTTATTTTCTTGATTTATATGTTCGCCATAACCTTAACGGTTTTCAAAGTATTTTTTCTGTTCTTTCTCTTTGGATTCTTATTCCAACCTTGTAAAATGGGAAGTCAGATAATCCTATTTCATTTCAATAGAGACAGAGAGTGACTTTAGGTAAGTAATCACTTATTTGGAAAGCGACTTACCCAAAATTACATAGCAACTGAGTGCTGAAACTGTGATTAGAAACCAAGCTCTGAAATGTGTTGATGCTATGAAGTTGTATGTAATTAACATGTTAACGTTTGGCATTGTAGAGAAATCACTGGGATAATTACTTTTCAGTCAAGAAGTAAACATTTACTAGGGTAGTATTTTATAGCTAAGATGAGAGAAAAATATTCTTTATATTTTATAATAGTTATTTTATGCATACATTTTAAAAAGGATCTTTATGTATGTACTTGTGCACTGAGTAAAATTATGGCAAATCTTTACTGTTCAGAGATAGTCTTTGTTATCAAGGAGAGTTTTAAAAGTAGAGGTGATCTGGCATCTTTCTGAAAATATAGTTCTGCATAGTGTTTATTTGAATTGAACATTTGTTACATGTTATTTCTTTGTATCACTGCTGTCTACATTAATTTTATCTACAAAATACTCGTTTGTGTTTGTAGAGTGTTTTTAATAATTCTTCAGTTGATAGCCTTTTTTGTGAATGCAGGTTTTGGGTCACCAACAAATGGTGCATGCCTCTGAGTTATTTTATTCTGAGAAAAACTAATCTCATTCAGTAGGTCTTGTAAAAACTTCATTAGGAAAAAAAGCACAGGATCTGTAATCAAGACCTGGATTTAGGTTCTGTTTCACTAGTTAATATCTATGTTTCCAAAAATCAGGGTGTCAAGTTGGTGGTTAAGACAAAAGTAAATTAATAGAGAGGTAAACATGTATAAAACTACTTTTTTTTTTTTTAAGATTTTATCCATTTGACAGAGAGAGACAGCGAGAGAGGGAACACAAGCAGGGGGAGTGGGAGAGGGAGAAGCAGGCTCTCCCCTGAGCAGGGAGCCCGATGCGGGGCTGGATCCTAGGACCCTGGGATCATGACCCCAGCCGAAGGCAGATGCTTAACGACTGACTGAGCCACCCAGGTGCCCCTAAAACTACTTTTTTGACTTTCCTTCTCAAACCTGTTTTTTTTTTTTTTTTTGTAGTTTTCCCCACATTGGTACATGGCAACTTTATTCATCCATTTGTTTAACCAGAAACCTTGGTTTCATCCCATCCTCTAGTGAAAACATTGGCAAATTACTATTGAGTTTTACCTTCAAAATATATCCAGAATCGAACTGTTTCTTCTGAATTACTCCGAGATGTAAATCATCATCATCCCTCATCTGGATTATATCAACAGTTTCATAACTGGTTTCCTGCTTCTGCCCTTGTTCCCTTACTGTCTTTTCTCAGCCCATTATTTAGATTCTTTCAAAACAAAAGTCTGATGTCATTTCACTTGCATCCCTTCTGTGGCTTCCCTGTTTTACTCAGAATATACAGTTGACCCTTTAATAACGCATGGTTAGTGGTGCTGACCCCTGTGCAGTCCAAAATACATACATAGCTTTTGACTTCCAAAAACTTAACCATTTGGTGCCTGGGTGGCTCAGCTGGTTAAGTATCTGCCTTCAGCTCAGGTTAAGATCCCGGGGTCCTGGGATGATGGGTCCTGCATTCTGCTCTCCGCTGCTCAGTGGAGAGTCATCTTCTCCCTCTGACCGCCCCCCCCCCGTGCTCTCTCTCTCTCTCTCTCTCTCTCTCTCTCACACACACACACACAC
>NW_027397067.1:24166252-24190389 GCF_003265705.2 Callorhinus ursinus | reverse complement strand
TGCTCGCTCTCTCTCTCTCTCTCTCTCTCACACACACACACACACACACACACACTCATATAAATAAAATCTTTAAAAAAAAACTTAACCACTAATAGCCTACTGTTAGTTGGAAGCCTTACTGATAACATAGTTAACATATTTTGAATGTTCTATGCAGTATATACTATATTCTTAAAGTAAGCTAGAGAAAAAAGTTAAAATCATAAGGAAGAGAAAATGTATTTATAGTACTGTACTGTATTTATATAAAAAAAATTCATATATAAGTAGGCCAGTGTATTTCAAATTCATGTTCAAGGGTCACCTGTAATCCAGAGTCCCTGTTAAGGCATAGAAGGCCTTACTACGTTATCTCATTCCTCTCTCCCCCCACCCCCCCAACCTGCTCACTTAATCATATACACTCCTTGCTATTTCTACCTCTGGGCCTTTGCCCTTACTTCTCTGCTTGGAGTCTTCACCTATCTGGATGGCTCACTTCCTTTATTCTCTCAGATCTTTGTTCAAACGTCGTTACTTAGAGAATCCTTCCTTGACCACCCAATGTAAAATAGCTCTTCCATCCCTGCCACTTATAATTCCCCTTACCCTACTAAATTTTTAATAGCCCTGACATTATTTATTAATTTATTTACTATTTCTCCTGAACACAACTTAGTACCTGGCATGTAGTAGGCCCTCAGTAAATGTTGAAGGAATAAATAAATAAATAAAAATCTTTAAAAAAAGAGTGATTCCTGTCCTGTATTGGCTTTCAGTGGAAAAGAAACAGATTTCCTATATGATCCTGTGTCATATGAGATGTCTCCTATTTCCACACTATAGGAAGAAGAGGGGAAGTTTTTTTTTTTAAAGATTTTATTTGAGAAAGCATGAAGTGGGGGGAGGGAGAGGGGACAAGCAGACTCCCCACTGAGCAGAGAGCCTGTTGTGGGGCTGAATCCCAGGACCATGGGATCATGACCTGAGCTGAAGGCAGACCCTTAACGGACTAAGCTACCCAGGCACCTTAGAAGTATGGTTTCTAATTAGCATGTATGCTTGACTAATTCTCAAATACTGAAGAGGATTAGCAAAGTAATATTTTGATTCTTCTATATCAGTTTTAAATGGCACATTCAGTTTTTTCTTTAATTGAAATATAATTCATATGCCATAAAGCTTGCCATTTTTATTAAAGTGTAGAATTCAGTGGTTTTTAATATATTTACAACCATTATCACTATCTAATTCCAGAACATTTTCATCATCCCAGAGGAAACCCTTTACCTGTTTGGAGTCACTGCCATTCCTTGACCATGCCCCGCAGAAATCACTGATTTATTTTCTCTATTGGTTTGCCTATTCTGGGTATTTCATACAAATGTAATCATACAATATGTGGTCTTTCATAACCAGCTTCTTACCATGTTTTTGAGGTTCATCGTGTTGTAGCTTTTATCAGTACTTAATTCCTTTTTATGGCTATGAGTTCATTTTATGGTTATCTATCTACAGTTTATTCATCAATTGATTGACATTTGGGTAGTTTCCTGTTTCCGTTCATCAGTTAATTGGCAGTTTGTATCATTTCTACTTTCTGAATAATGCTGCTATGAACATTCATGTACATGTTTTTATTTGGCCATGTCTTAATTTGGCTTGAGTGTATATATACCTAGTAGTGGAATTGCTGGGTCATTTGGTAACTCTGTTTTACTTTCTACGGAACTGCCAGACATTTTCATGACAGCTGCACTATTTTACATTTTATATTCCCACCAGCAGTGTGGAAAGGTTCCAGTTTCTACACATTTTGGCCAATATTTGTTGTCCTTTTTTTTTATTATAGCTCTCCTAGTGGATGGGAAGTGATATCTCCTTGTGGTTTTTGATTTGCATTTCCCTAATGACTAAGGATGTTGAGCATCTTGCATTTATTGGTAAATTTCTTGAAGAAATGTCTATTCAAATCCTTTGCCCATTTAAAAGTTGAAGTTGTCTTTTTATTGAGTTGTAATCAAGTTTTTTGTGTATTCTGAATACAGGCCCCTTATTAGATAAGTGATTTGCAAACATTTTCTCCTATGAGTTGTGTTTGCACATTCTTGATAGTGTCTTTGAAAGCACAAAAATTTTTAATTTTGATGAAGTCCAGTTTATCTGTTGTTTTTCATCTGTCATTTATGCTTTTGGTGTCATATCTAAGAAATCATTAATCCAAGGTCATAAAGATTTACAGTTTATTACAGCTCTGTATTTTTCTGAGATTGTTACAGTTTTAGCTCTTATATTTGGGCTTTTGATTCATTTTGATTAACTTATGTATGAGGCATATTTAGTTTTATAGCATTAATATAGCAGCTTGTTGTGTTTTTTTTTTTCTTTTTGAATTTGCATAGGCCCAAGCTGAGAGCTCATCAGATTTGATAGTATCCTGCTGGATTCAAGTTATTTTTCTAGGTTGAGTGGAACTGTTAAGCTGTTTTTCAGATGAGAATTTATATTGTAGCCCTACTACTAAGAAATGTGATTGTGGTCCTAATAAACTATTACTGAGAATACTTATTCATATATCAGCTTTTATAGTAATTAAAATTGGCATACCAACTTCAGTTTTTAGAGTTAAAAAGCTTTGTCATAGGGCATTTTTAGAGGTCATCTAGTTCAACCATCATACTTTTTCTTTAAGTCATTGCTGCATTTTGTGATTAGAGGTAGTTGGTAATATATAATTTGTTTACTTTTGTACTACATGAAGATATATTGAGCAAATTGAGTATATGGGTTTTTTTTTAAATATAGATTTGTTGAGGAAAATTGTCACATTCTTAGGAAATCCAATTTAGGGATTCTAGTGGAGAAAATTACATAGGTGAGCATATTGGTGTCATCTTAGTTCTTGATGTTGCTTAGTGTAAACCCTCATAGAATTCATTGTAACAATTAGTTTGAGCTACCTTGATTTGATACTTCAGTATTCATGGATTCTGTATCTGTGAATCTGCCTACTTGTAAAATTTATTTGTAAGCCTAAAATCAATCATTGTGCTTTTGTGGTGGCTTGTGCACATGTGCAGAGCTGTGAGAAATTGGAGTAGCTAGATGTGCATGTTCCCAACTGCGGTCAAACAAGGCAACACTCTTGCCTTGATTTAGCTGTCATGCTGTAAACAGGTGTCCTTTTCTCAGTCTGTTTAGTGCCACGTTTTTTGCATTTTGGTGCTTTTGGGGATTTCACTGTTTAAAATGGCTTCCAAGCAAAGTGTTGAAGTGCTGTCTAGTGTTCCTAATAGCACGAAGACTGTAATGTACCTTATGTAGAAAATATGTGTGTTAGATAACCTTTGTTCAGGCATGTGCTATTAGCCTTGGGTTCGATGTTAGTGAATCAACAACATATATTAAGGAGTCTTTAAACAGACACACGAAAACCTAGGTTATTAATTGGTTGAATGTGGCCAGAGGATGCAGGAACATAACTCTGTATTTCCCTTAGGAACAATTGTTCAGTATTTGCTAATTTAGTATTTGCTGTCACTTAATAGTCTATAACATAACTACTGTGAATAATGAGAATTGGCTGTATTTTGATTTAAATTTCAGTCTGCCTCAGTGTTTCTGGATGGCTCAGTCTGTTATGCGTCCCACTCTTTTGAGTTCGGCTTAGGTCATGATCTCAGGGTTGTGAGGTCGAGCCCTGCTTAGGGCTGTGCACTGGCCGTGGAGCCTGCTCAAGATTCTCTCTCTCCTTCTGCCCCCCCCAAGAAAATAAGTAAATTTCAGTCTGCCTTTGATTTGAAATGTATTGAAACCAAGTTAAAACTGGTAAAATATAATGTCCTTGCTACATCCAGGTTTCTTGTTTGTTTTTTTTTTTTTCCATTTTATACTGTAGTATCTCCTTGTTTTTTTGAGTTACGCATACAATTCGAGTGAGTGGTTTCCCATTTTGGCATTGTATTGAAATCACCGGGGGAGCTTTTAGAGGAAAAAAACTATCCCCCGAGATTGATTTTAATTGGTCTGGCATGCATCTTGGGTATTGGAATTTTTCTCAGCTCCTGGGTAATTCTTTCTCTTTTTGTTTTGTTTTTAAAATTTTATTTATTATTTATTTGAGAGAGAGCACACGTGGAGCGAGCCAGTTGGGGGGCGAGGAGCTGAGGGAGTGAGGGACAAGCAGATTCCATGCTCAGCATAGAGCCCGATAGGGGCCTAATCCCTGGACCCTGAGATCATGACGAGCCGAAATCAAGAGTTGGACAGCTAACCCTCTGAGCCACCCAGGCACCCTGCTCCTGGGTAATTCTAATGTACAGCCTAAGTGGAGAACTGATCTTCACTATAGTGGAGGAACTTAGGTGTGCAAATGATGTAAATTGGATATGATGTGTTACATCTCCATGGACCAGATTTAGAGTTTAGGAGATAGTAGACATTTCACAGTTGATACCTCTGGAGAGAACTTTAAGAACCGAATTTGAGCCTGAAAATGTTTATATGTATTCTGAGCTAGCTATATCCATTTCCTGTACATATCAGAACAAATGTTGACAGCTTTATCATTTTTAGTGAATTCTCTTGTTTGGTGGCTATTTTATACACAAAGTTCTGCCAGGAGTTCTTCTGTGGAGGAGGATTGGTGAACAAAATACATTATGTGGCTGCTGTGTGGTTCTCTAGGCTGTTACGAGTTGAGTGATTGTTCAGTGCCAATTGTGTACCTAGACAAACTTAAAAATTTTATGACATGAATCTTTGGAGTTGAATTTGACTAGTTACAATCTCAGGTTGTTTTGTTGTTGTTTTAAATAATCTTAGGAGCCCTGTATTAAAATATGAGTAACACTTGGAATGTTAGTCTTGTTTTTAGTCTTGCTAGCCCTTGCTAGCCCTTGCATCGCCCATCCTAGGGCCTATACTGAACTTTTAATCAGTCCATTAAAATCCCTGAGAGTCAAGGTTGTTTAGGACTCTGGAAGCTGGATTTCTCTCCTCTCCCCTTTGGTTGAAGTGACATTACTGCAAACATGTAGATTCTGTTGTATCCTTACTTGCTAGGAAAACTTAGCAATTTTTTTTAGTCACTTTTTTTTTTTTTTTTTTTGGGGGGAGGGGGAGAAAATCCAGGCCGACTTGCTGCCCAGGGCAGAGCCCAACTCAGGCTTGATCTCACAACCCTGAAATCAGGACTTTGATGCTCAACTGACTGAGCCTCCCAGGTGCCCCACGTTTCAGTCACCTTTATATCAAACTTCCATTTTGAATTCTGGGTAGTTTTGGTAGCTCCCCATCTTGTCTTACTGTTTCTGGGATTTAAAAAAAAAAAAAAAACCTTTCTGGCAAGTTATTTAGTTAGCCCTTTTGCTTTATACTTGACATCATGAATCCACCAAACTTAGTCTCAGTCCTCATAGTTGTACACACTTTTTCTTAACTCAGAGCACTTTTTACCTCTTTCATAGTATTCTTCATTTCTGCCTTGTATGTATTGTAAAGGTACTTTGTCTTTATTAGGTTTCAACACAGAGCAGTACACTAGAGATGGTAAGCACTCAGATGTTTTCTGAGTATTCTATTTACTTAAATAGAACAGAAACTTAAATGCTTTTTTTTCACGATAGGTCAGAAGTGATATGAAAACATTGATTTCTTGCTATATGTCTTATTTCTTTGATGTCTGTCTTTTGCTTCAGCTTCTGCCCTGTCTGGTCCCATTATAGAAACTAAAGAATTGAGTTGAATGGGAGAAAGTATGTAGAATTTAAAATCAGTGTAAATTTCCTGTTAATTATATGCATCTCTTTCAACTCGATTAATATTTTGTTGGTAATTCTTTCACTTTGGAGAGACCTTTATGAACTCAGTGAAAATATTTTTTTTCTCATTAGACTTCCAATCCACACCCTTATCTTTTTTTTTTTAAGATTTTATTTATTTATTTGTCAGAGAGAGAGAGAGAGAGAGCACAAGCAAGAGGAGCTGTAGGCAGAGGGAGAAGCAGGCTCCCCGCCGAGCAAGGAGCCTGATGCTGAGCTCCATCCCAGGACCCTGGGATCATGACCTGAGCTGAAGGCAGACGGTTAACTGATGAGCCACCAGGCGTCCCTCCATACATATTGTCTTGACAGCAGATAATCTTAGATCTTGCATCATTGATACTAAAATTATGTGATTGCTTTCTTCCTGAACCCAAATATGTTGTGTCTCAGGATACTTCTTATATCTGAACTTGTTTTATTTTTCCAGATGTTTTATTCTTTGGGTGTGTGGTTGTGGTTTGGGTATAGCCAGTTTGTGTGTGCTTATAGAGGTGGAGGTGTGAGGTTGTTTAGGGTGGGGGTGTTTTGGTATAGGGAGTTTGTGATTAGTTCCTTTCCGTGTTGCAGAGGATAGAACATCTGTTGATGTCTAAAATGCAGACTGGTTTCTGATAAGCCTTTTTATCTTTAAACATAGTTAAAGCTTTTGCATAGTGACAGAGCTTTAGAGTCTTCCAATTTAAAGTGTATGGAAGAAATTGGTCAGTTTAGAATACTACTACCAAAAACAAAACAAAAAACCATCACAAAAATCAACTCTGAAAGATAAAGAAGTCTGGCTGAATCCTGGCAAGCCTGTAGTTTTCAGAAGTTTGTGTTGACAATGATAGAAGTACCAGAGAAAGCTAAGGTAGTTAATGGTGAGGGCTTGGAAAGGATTATCCATGATTCTGAACAGCAAAAGTGATGTGAATAGGTACTGCTTCTCTCTCTTTTTTCAGCACCTATTCTAAAATTACTTTTTTTGTACTTGCTTTTGACGGAAAGCAGATTTTTTAATTTAAAATATGTTAATGTTTTTTATTATCTTATTTTACATTCATAAAGTAGCAAAAAAATAAGATAAAATTCAGCTCTAGTTTTGTAATTGAAAAAAATTTAAAGGTAAATTGATAATTTCCTAAACATAGGTTGCCAAAATTGATTATATAAATCAATCATTTATACTTTTCATATTTCTTATTATTAGGATGAAACAGTGTAAATACATTTTATATTCTCTTTCTTATTCAAATAGGCTGTTTTGTGTTACTCTCCGGAAAAAACCGAGTTGTTTTGTTTGTGTGTGTGTGTGTGTGTGTGTGTGTGTGTGTGTGTGTTTGGTTGTTGGGTTTTTTTTTTGTTTTGTTTTTTTAGTACTTTACACCCATGGTGGCCTTGAACTCATGACCCCTGAGATCAAGAGTCCCCTGAGATCAAGAGTCCCGGGCTCTTCCAAGCTGAGCCAGCCAGATGCCCCCAAGTTGTTTTAGTTAAAATCTCAATGGCCTTGTATTTCCAGAAAGTTGACATACTAATGTTAAAGAAGTTGTTGACTTCTGAGTTTGCATGGAGTAAAAGAAGCGTGCTAAAGATAGACAAGTCTTAGAATCTCAGAGTTACACTGTGGCTGTTTTTGATAGCTGAGGCTCAACTATGTATAAATTTATAAGCAAAAATTGTTATTTTTACAGTGGTTCTGGGTGCTTGGCTGTCTCATTCAGTGGAGTGTGCAGCTCTTGATCTTGGGGTTGTGAGTACATTTGGTGTAGAGATTACTTAAAAATCTCCCCCCCCAGATTTATTTATTTTTTTAGAGAGGGATAGGTGGCCGGGGGAGAGGGGCAGAGGGAGAAGGAGAGAGAGAATCTTAAGCAGGCTCTACACCCAGCACAGTGCCCGACGTAGGGCTCAATCTCACCACCCTGAGTTCATGACCTGAGCTGAAATCAAGAGTGGGACACTTAACTGACTGAGCCACCCAGATGCCCCTAAAATAAAGTCTTTTTTTTTTCCTAAAGATGACTTAGAAATTTGAACTTGATCTTTATTAAGATAGTAGTCTTTTGTAACATTAATGTCTTTAATAAAACATAAATGGAAACTTCTGGAAAAAAAAACTTTTATTTTGATCATTTCTGTATATGTACACATATATGAGATACTCCGTCATCTACTTTAAGCACGGTCTTAAGCACATTGCCATATTCTTTATGTTAAAAATCTTCCTGTAAGCATTAAAAGTCATTTTTATTTTCTTTCCTTTTTTTTTTTGATTCTTATTTGCTAAAGTTAATGAATCTCATCTTATAAAAGTTTCTCTCTGCTATTGTCAAGAGAAATAATTGGAATAAATCCCTAAAATCACAGGATAGCATAACTGAGCATGCTGAGGAAGAAAGCAAACAATTGTGTACCTTCAGTGTAATAAAAAAGTTGCACAAACTGTCTTTTCATTAAATGGGTATTTGGGTTTGACAAAGTAACCCGGAATCTTAAGGTTAGTAGTTCACTTTATGATTTTATTCCTGCTGATGGAAATCTTTGTAAATAGTGCTTAGAAAGGCATCATATTTTGTGGACGTTTAAATGGGTAAAGGGTAACGGGGAGGAAGAAAAATGGTTTATACTGAGTAGCTTTTTCCCCTAAGTACTATTTTTAATTAAAAATGGAATTTTACTTGCTTTAGTTAAGATAAAAGGTAATGTTAATATGAATTATGAACCTGTTTGGTTTCATAGTGGTGATTTGTTCATTTGGTTAACTAAAAACGTTTGTACTAAAAACAGCTCTTTATACAGTAGCTGTCTCTTTATCTGCATTTTCGCTTTGGTCCAGAAGCAGACAGTCCTCCTTTTCACATATTGATCCTCCTTCTGACATATCTTCATTAGAAGGTCAATAATACCTTAATGCTGGATCACAATGCTACATCATTCTTCTCACTTCATCTCATCATGTAGGCAATTTATCATCTCACATCATCACAAGGAGGGTGAGTTCAGTATAATAAGATATTTTGAGAGAGAGAGACAACATTTACATAACTTTTATTGCAGTGTATTGTTATAGTTGCTGTATTTTATTACTAGTTATTGTTAATCTCTTAATTTATAAATTAAACTTTATCATAGGTATGTATGTATAGGAAAAATATAGTATATATCAGTACTGTCTGTGGTTTCAGACATCACAAGGGGTCTTGTAATGTATCCTCCTCAGATAAGGGGGGACTACTGTATTTAGTTTTGGGAAACATGTTTTAAACCATTGTGGCTATGTAGACAGATGGATATATAGAAGTTACACTATGTTCACATTAGATGAACATATTATAATATCATAGAGAATTTACAAGGTAATATAGAGAAGTGCTTAAAACTTTAATGACAATATATACATCACTGTAAAACTACAGAAAACTAATTGTAGGTAAATATGATTGAATCAGACTGAACAGTGTGTAGAGGAGGCTGCATGTAGCTTTAATTTGTGAAAACAAGTAGAATAACCTGGGTTCTGGGACTTTTAAATTAAAAGGAAATTTATAGACCATTTAATCTAACTTTTTTTTTTAATGAAAAAAAAAAAAGGGCCCAAAGGTGAGGTCACTTAATTTGGCTAGGTTTATGGTACTTAAGGTGTACTGTAATTTGCGAAATGTCCTCCCTCACTTAAGTATCTAGAATTCATACTTTTTAGATAATTCTACTTGACAGAAAAGAAATGGTCTCAAAGAAATTGTCTTTTATCAATTTTATCTGTCCAAGATGAGTTCCATTACAATAGATTTTATGTTCCCTGGAAAATGTTGAGCTCAGGATGGTAAAAATCGTAATAATGCAATACATTTTTAAAAATACATGTATTAGAAGAATTTCTAACAGTTATGCTCAGTAAATTACAAATCATCGGATGTCTGTTCCTTTGGGATTAAATCTATAAGAAGGAAGGATCTATCCAAGTAAGATCCATCAAATTTGTGGCTTAAAAAGAATCTTATAAATCTTATTAGTCATAAAACTTAAAAGGTAAAGGCCCTGAAAGCTGTCTTTTGTTACAGAGTTGTGTCCGTGTTTGTTCTGACATCAGTCTCATTAGTCATGTTCCTGTTTCCATTTTTTTTCCCCTTATAAGCTTTCATGTGCACTGCTCCCCCTCCACCTTCAATTTTAAATTGTTCTTTAAGTTTTCAAGAATGGTGTTACTAAGTCTGATAGAATTCAGTGTTTTCTAGCTCTTGAAATACTTGATGGCAGTGAATTTAAAGTCGTAGGGAAGAAGCTCACCAAAAATGGTAGACAACTACTTTGCTTTAGGGGTACCTACAAAAAGAGGGACCAGTAAGACATAAGAAGTATAGCAGAAACAGGAATGGAGCCAAGGTTTGTGTAACAGAATCAAAAGAGGTAAAGCTTTTCACATGGAAGATTATAAGTAATGAGTGATAAGTCACCAAAATAAGAACCCCATGCCTGACGTGGGGCTTGAATTCATGACCCTGAGATCAAGAGTCACATGCTCTACCGACTGAACCAGCCAGGCACCCTGAGCCCCAGTAGATTTAATAAACAAGTGGTATTGAACCTTGAGGCTTTGAGGGGTTGAAGCTTAAGTGAATTTTTAGAGGGGAAATAAAGGCAGTGAATGTTGGCTGAGTTCAAGGAGTTGGGACAGAGGAAAGGAGGAAATGGATAGAGATAGAAGATAAAGGATGACTTTTTGCTTATTTTAAAGCTAGGAGAGATCCAGTTGGTGACTGAAGGGAAGGGATTATGGAATGAGAAAGAGTGAAGTTATTAGAAGTCAAATATTATGAGACCAAGATCCTGGATGACTTGATAAGGTCCAGAGAGAGAAAGGGATGGAAAAATTTTGAGAAGGGAAGAGAATCTCCTTTGTCTGGGAATTAAGTAAGGGACCAGAGACTGACCATAGGGATAGTGTGATTTTTTTTTTTCCCTTGTCTAAAAATGGGGAAGCAGTTTGGTAGTTTGCATTCTTTGCATGTTTAGTATTTTTTGCTAAGAGGAAGCTTTCCATTAATAAGAACATTTGGGGCTAATTTTATAGATTGCAGCTGAGAGAAAAGCTGGTTTGTTATTTAAAAACACTTCCCCAAAGCAAAAGAAGCTGATGCATATTTTTATTTGCTCTCTAATAAAGTTGGTTAGGGAAAAATCATAATTTTAGGATAGTCATCTTTATTTCTTTTTATTTACCATCTTATTTTTTCTTTATTGCCATCTTTGAATTTTCATGCTACTTTAGTGTGTTTATTTTGAACTTTGAACTTTTCTCTGTCAAATAAAATCTTTAAAAAAAAACTTTTCATAATAATGTTTTATCTGTTGTAAGATCTCATTCTATTCTGTTAACAGTCTGAGGTAGATATTTAATTATGCAGAAATTAAGATAAAGATGATTATTCAAAGTTACATATGTACCTGGAAAGCAGGTATTGATTTTTTTTCAATTAAATATATCTTTTTTTAAAAAGATTTTATTTTTTTTATTTGAGAGAGAGAATGAGAGAGAGCACATGGGAGGGAGGAGGGGCAGAGGGAGAAGCAGACTCCCCGCTGAGCAGGGAGCCCGATGCGGACTTGACCCTGGGACTCCAGGATCATGACCTGAGCCGAAGGCAGTCACTTAACCAACTGAGCCACCCAGGCGCCCCCCAATTTAAATATATATTTTATAGCATATTCTAACTTATACTTTTATGGTTTGTGCTTTGCTTACATTTTGAACAAATAAGTGCCAGATCCTATTATCCTAAACCCTAATTCTTGTTTCTTAATGATTGATCTGCAGTTTGAATTGTATGTCAAACCAAACTTTCCACTCTTTGAGGGCAGTATTATCGGTCATTTTATTTAGCATGTTTATTTAAGGCTTGATGTGTGCCAAACCCTAGCTATAATGTGCTTTTTCCACTACACAGCATGTTTTATGCTTTATGACATTTTATTTCCTGTGTTTCCTGAGTAACTTCTTTATTAACACTTACCAAAGTCAGTGAATGTAGCCCAGCCTGGCAAATCTGGAAGGTAAAAAATTTTGAACTGTACCTTTACAGGGGGGAAAAAACCCAAATTTAAATATTCTTCCAAAGTTAAGACCTCATCTCAATCAGGCTTAATGCTGATGACAGCTCTTCATCTACAGCAAGAAATGTAGTGATTGAGAGAAAGTAGACTCAGAACTGCATTTTACTTCATTTGGAGTCAGTGTTTCTGGATAACTTAAGTATTTTATTTGGAGTGGTAATTTTCAAAACACCAGATAGATAACTTCTGAACTAGGTTGAGAAATTCAGGTTTGATTCTGGAGTTGTAGACTCATTGCCTCCTGAATGAAGGCAAGGTGAATTATATAAAGTATGTGTGATGCATACACTGGATTCATGATAGAGATCATACCCAGCCTAAAGAGCCTTATTTAAAAGGAACAGCTATGCTTCAGCTCTGGTTAATTAACTTGTTTTCATCTGTCATTCTGAATGTTCACAAAAAGCTTGAATTCTACAGGTTCAAAACTGAATTTAATCTCAGCTGCCTCCAGCCTCACATAGACAAAGAGCAGCTATCCCTGCCTGTTTCTCTTACTGTATTTCTTTCAGATTAATAGCACCACCATCCATCCAAACTAACATCCTCTAGTCATTCTCATTTCTTCTCTTTCTTCCTCCTCCCATCTAGTTACCACTAAATCCAGTCCATTCTGCATCCTAATAATTTAGTCCTTTGATTGCTGTGGTTGTTTGCTAGTTATGTCCCAACTCTTACTTTTCTAGTAATTTTCAGTCTGACTTCCTGGCCTTCATTCTGTCTTAATTTCTCCAGTACATCCGCCACACCATTGTTAGAGTTACTCTTTTTTAATATTGGAAGTCTCCTATCTGCCCCTTCTAGTTGTACCTCATTACTCTTCCTCTGAGTAAATTTCTTTTCTGGTTTTTATTGCCAATTTTACTTTGTAGATTTACCTTTTTTTAAAGATTTTATTTATTTATTTGACAGAGACACAGCGAGAGAGAGAACACAAGCAGGGGGAGTGAAGAGGGAGAAGCAGGCTTCCCGCGGAGCAGGGAGCCCGATGTGGGGCTCGGTCCCAGGACCCTGGGATCATGACCTTAGCCGAAGGCAGACACTTAACGACTGAGCCACCCAGGCACCCTGATTTACTCTTTTTTTTTTTTTTAAGTATGTATGTATTTATTTTAGAGAGTGAGAGGGGCAGAGAGAAAGGGAGAGAATCCCAAGCAGATTCCACAGGGAGTACAGAGTGGTGGTACCTCAATCTCCTGATCCATGAGATACGACCTGAGTCCAAAGCAAGAGTCAGTTGCTTAGACTGACTGTGCCATCCAGGTGCCCCCCCTTGTAGATTTACTTTAAACAGTGTATTGTTTTGCTTTTTTGAAGATTAAATAAATGAAATCATACTCTTAGGTTTTTCTAACTTTGATGTTTAATCCATTTTGATGATGTGTAGTACATTTTTAAGGTTAAGTAGTATTCCATGTTATAAAGTCTGTCGTTTTACTCCTAACCTACTAGGAACAGTACTGCTTTAAATATACCTCTTTCCTGGTACACATGTGCATGGTTTTCTTTAAGGTATATATCTAAGAGTGGACTTGATGGGCTGTACCATGTCTTTGTTCGGTTTTACCAAGTGTCAGAAGTGGTTAAATCAGTTTATGTTTTTGCTGGTAGTACAGGAGTCCCAGGGATACCACATATTCTTGTCTGAGTTAATGTTTGTAGATGGTATCTCATTGTGGTTCTATTTTACATTTCCTTGATTAATAGGTCAGATATTATTTGTTTATGGACCATTTGTGTTTCCTCTTGTATGAAATGCCTGTTGATTGTTTTTTGATTCATTTGTCCTTTATTGATTTACAGTTCTTTTGTATGGCTAAATTCTTTTCCCAGTTTCAGATTTGTTTTTTCACTTTCATCGTATCTTGATGAACCCCAAAGAAAATTTGTCAATGTTTTCTTTTTGTTCTTACTAAGAAATCCTTTTCTACTCTGAGCTCATGAAATTTCTCTCTCTAAAATTTTGTCCTAAAATGTTGTCTTCCAAAAAGTCTTATGGTGTAGTCTTTCACATGTAAGTCTTTTAATTTTTATGGTTTGAGGCAGGACTATAATTTATTTATTTATTATTATTTTTTTTTTTTACTGCCTACCCAATTTGTCTCCGTCCCATTTACTAAGAGCTTTTCCTATTTGGTCACCAATCAAATTTCCAAATAGTATAGGTTGGCTTCTGCGCTCTCTCTCTTCTGTCCCATTTGGTTTATATATGTCCATATTTCACAGTTGACGATGAAATCTTGATACCTACTAGGGTTAGTCCTGCCATCTTGCAAATCTAGATGTCTTTTCGTAAGCCAGACATTAAAAGAAATTTGCAAAAATGTAAAATAATGCCATTCTTAATAGTTTTTGTATCAGAAATAGTTATTTTCATAAAATACTTGTATGTTATTAAGCAATGTTTATTTTTATTTTTAAGTGAATTAACAGACTAAAATTTCACAGTTCAAATTTCTAGTACATTAAGTATCAATATGTGTATTTGCCACATTAGCAAAAGCTCTTTGGGGTACTAAAAAATTTAAGTATAAAAGGCTTCTAAGACCAAAAAGTTTAAGAGCCATTGCTCTAAAGTAAACATTTAAAACTATGATATAGTTTATGTTAAGTACACTTTTAGCTATATCTCATAAGTTTTATAGGTAATGTTTTGATGATAATTTCTGAATATATTTGGTCTCTACTATGATTTCTTCTTTGATCATTTAATTGTTTAAAAGTATGTTTTAAAATTTCCAAGTGTAGGGATGCCTGGGTGGCTCAGTCGGTTAAGCATCTGCTTTTGGCTTAGGTCATGGTCCCAGGGTGTTGGGATCGAGTCCCGCTTCGGGCTCCTTACTCAGCAGGGAGTCTGCTTCTCCCTCTGCCTGCCGCTCTCCCTGCTTGTGCTCTCTCTCTCTCTGACAAATAAATAAAATATTAAAATTTCCAAGTGTATATATTTTCTCCTAGTTCTTTTTGCTATTTCTAATGTAACTGCATTGTCAGAGGATGTGATTTGTATCATACAGTTCTTTGAAATTTGTGAAGTAGATTTTATGGATTAATGGTGGTCATTTCTTATAAATGTTTCATAAATGCGTGAAAAACTTTTCTCCTCTAGTTATTAAATGGCAGTGTTTTTTAAAATGCTCTATTGATCAGTGAACAGATCGGAAAATAATAACTGCTCTAGGTATTTTAAGGTAGAGAGAGATTTAATGCAGGTAATTGGTTACAAGGGTGTGGTTAGGACTAGAACCGCAAAAGGGAAGGGAGAGTGTTTGAGAAGAACAAAAAGGAGGTTTGTTTTCAAAAGATCTGGGAGTTGGGGCGCCTGGGTGGCTCAGTCGTTAAGCGTCTGCCTTCGGCTCAGGTCATGATCCCAGTGTCTTGGGATCGAGCCCCACATCGGGCTCCCCGCTCCGCGGGAAGCCTGCTTCTCCCTCTCCCACTCCCCCTGCTTGTGTTCCCTCTCTCACTGTGTCTCTCTCTGTCAAATAAATAAAATCTTTAAAAAAAAAAAAAAGATCTGGGAGTTGTACTACTTAATGACTGGAACCAAAGAGCTTGCACTTGTTGCAGAGTGGCTCGAGCCACTCAGAAAGTTACTGCTATTGGTAGAAACCCACTGCCTGCCCTTGACTTCAATAGGAGACACCTTCAGCAGGAGGCATTATCAGAACCAGGGCATGGGGAATGGCATTTTTTCTTAAAAAAATTTTTTTTCCCACTACTTCCTGTTGGCAGAACCTACAAGGGAGTCTGCAAAAGTACTTTGCAGTTTTGTCTGATTTGTCCATTACTTTGAGATATATTAATAAAATTTCTTGTTATTAAGGTAGATTAATTTCCTTTGCTTATCTATTTTTGAGGCTGAGTTGGGTTTATACAAATTCTGTGCTTTTGGTGAATTGAACCTTTTATCACTATATAGATTTCTTCTTTATCTGTTAGTATTTTTGGCCTTAAAGTTGGTTTTACTTGATACTAGTAAACTTTATGTCCACTTTCTTGTGGCCTGGTATCCTTTCTTGTCCTTTGCCTTTGAATCTTCCTGTGCTTTTATGTTTTAGTTATATCTTTTAAAAACCTCATAACTATATATATTCACCATCTATTTAACTTTCTTTACCTTTTAAAGAACTTGATCTAATTTTTTTAATAGTAACTGATATCGTGGAATTTATTTCATTTTGTGTGCTTTTCATTTGGCCTGCTTTTTTTCTGTACCTTTGTCTTTCCCTTAGTATGGATTGATTTCTTTTTCCTTTTTCTCATTTTGTTTTTCCCTTTACTTGTTTTAAAGATATACCTCCTGTTCTTTTAGGAGTTGCCCTAGCTATTTTTTGCATTTATTTTTTATTGTTATTCTTGCTTTTATTCCAAACTTTTTGTTAACAAAAATATTAAACATGAAAAGTAGGAAAGATAGTACATCTGTAGCTTTATGTAGATTCAAAGTTAATATTTTCCATATTTATCTTTCATTTATTTTTTGCTGTTGAATAGATTGCTTAACTGACAGTCTTATTGAGAAATAATTCACATACCATGATCGTTCGTTTAAAGTATTCAATCTAATGGCTTTTAGTATATTCAGAGTTGGGCAACTGTCACCACAGTCAATTTTTGAAAAGTTTAATGAATGTTTTTACTGAGATCTAACATACAGAAAAGAGCAGAAATCTAAATGCAGAGAGTGTACAGATTCACAGAGTGTATTCTATCACACATAAAGCAATAGAATAATAGTTGTACCCCAGGAGCCTTTCTTATGCCCACTCCCAATCACTACCTTCTCCTGCTCTCCAGAGGTAATCACTATCTTGACTTCTAACACCATTGATTACTTTGTTAGTGAGCTTTAATATAAGTGAAATTATATGATAGGTATTCTTTCCTTTGACTTCATTTGCTCAACATTAGTTTATAAGAGGATTCATGTTCTGTGTGGAACTGATTCATTTTTATTGAAGTGTATGAATAGACCATAAATTATTTACCCATTTCACTGTTGATAGACTGTTCCTAGTTTGGGCCTATCATGAATAATGCTGCTATAAACATTCTTCTGCATGTTTTGTTGACCTATATATGTTGGATGGATACCTTGGGATGGAAGTGGTGGGTAAGTCATAGTTTATATTCAGGTTTACAAAATGCCAAATGATTTGTCCACCAACAGTATGAGAGTTCCACTTCTTGCATGTACTTGCCAACTTGGTCTTGTCAGTTGTTTTTAATGTTAGCCATTTGGGTAGATATATGTTATTACTGTAATATGGCTTTAATTTTCATTTTCTGATGATCAATGAGGTTGAGTCCTTTTTCATGGAAATTGGTCATTAGGTTGCTTTCTATAAATTGTGTGTTCTAGTCTTTTGCCAGTTTTTCTGTTTGGTTGTTTGTCTATCTAATTTAATATGCACAGTTACCAAAACCTAAAGCTTACCAATGTTAATTATACTGGAATTAAAATAATAAAACAACAATTACTGTCTTTCAAAAAAATAAAGCTTATGAATATTTGCACTCTTATTCACGACCCTAAGATGAAGAGTTGCATGTTCTACTGACTAAGCCAACCAGTCACCCATTTGCAGTCTTCTAAAAAAAAGTGACCTTCAAACGTTTGTTTGTTTTTAAAGATTTATTTATTTGGCAGAGAGACCGCGAGAGATGGAACACAAGCAGGGGGACTGGGAAAGGGAGAAGCAGGCTTCCTGCCGAGCAGGGAGCCCAATGCGGGGCTCAGTCCCAGGACCCTGAGATCATGACCTGAGCTGAAGGCAGTCACTTAACCAACTGAGCCACCCAGGCGCCCCCCTTCGAATGTTTTTAACTGCCATCACATGTCTTCCAATTTATGTGTTGATTGCCCTGTATCTTGGTTTTGTCCTATCTTAATCTTACCAATTGGTATTTTGGGCTCATGTCTTTTATTGAAGTCCAGAATCTAAAAAAAAGGTTTAGAAACCAAAACTTATATGTAAATTGACCATAGATTTTTCTAGTGGTGAAACCTGACCTGAATGAACATGAGACTGCATAGTCTTGAAAAAAATTCCATGTACTGTAAATATTTACCTACCTAAATGCTAAATCCTAATTTGTTTGATGGGGTTCTCTTTTATGACATTGTTATTTTTATAAAATCAGAAATTTCTTGATTTTGAAATGCATCTGGCCCCAAGAGTTTTTCCATAAGGAATCATGGGCCTATATTGTTTTATATTCAGTGTTTAGATTTACTTACATACTTATTTTTGCTCACCATTCCTTCTTGGATCTTTTTTTTTTTTTTTTTTAGATTTTTTAATTTATTTGTTTGACAGAGAGAGACACAGCAAGAGGGGGAACACAAGCAGGGGACGTGGGAGCGGCGAGAGGGAGAAGCAGGCTTCCCGCGGAGCAGGGAGCGGGATGTGGGACTCGATCCCAGGACCCTGGGATCATGACCTGAGCTGAAGGCAGACGCTTAAGGACTGAGCCACCCAGGCACCCTTCTTGGATCTTAAACTTGTCATTTGGGATCATTTTCCAGAAGGAAGTCAAGGTTTATTGTATAGTTGGTTACTATTGGTGGTAGACTTGTTTTGTCTGAAAATATCTGTATTTCACCTGTGTTCCTGAAACTTAGTTGTTAAAATTGTCCATTGTTTTCACTTATACAAAATATAAAATTCCACTGTTTTCTAAGTTCTAGCGTTACCGGTCTTCCATTGTTACTTTTATAAAATGAAAGCCATCAGCCTAATTTCCATATCTTTGTGGATAATATATCTTTTCTTTCTGGTCTTAGGATTAGTTCATTTTAGTGGATGTTCTGTGCTTTTTTAAGTTTGGAATTCTATTTATGCTGTTGGAATTCATTGGGTTTCTTGGACCTGAGGATTGATGTCTTCAGCAACTCTAGGAAATTCTCAGTCATTATCTCTTTATAAATGTTGCCTCTTATTCTCTTTTGTGTTCTTGTCTAATAATTTTCTCTCTATTTCTCTGTTACATCCTAGATAAACTCTTCAGATTATTGTCTAGGTACTAATTCTCTTTTCACCTATTTTAATCTGCTATTCAATCTGTCCACTGAGTTTTTTAAATGTTTTATTTAGATATAATTTATATGCCATAAAATTTAACCATTTAAAGTATACAGTCAGTGGTTTTTAGTATATTTACCTGCTTGTGAACCCTTCCCCATAATCTAATATTAGAATATTTTTGTCATCCCCAAAAGAAAACTTGCACCCATAAGCACTTACTCTCCATCACTTCTCTCCCCATCCTTCGGGCAGACACCAGTCTACTTTCTCTATCTATAACTTGCCTGTTCTGGACATTTCATATAAATGGTATTATATACGTAGTCTTTTGTGACAGATTTGTTTGACTTAGCATAATGTTTTTGAGGTTCATCCATGTTAACAGAATTTGTCAGTACTTCATTCTTTTCTTATGACCAGAGAACATTTTGTTGTCTGGACACATTTGCTTACCTATTTATCAGTTAATGGACATTGGGTTGCTTCCTCTTTTTGGCTGTTGTAAATAATGCTGCTGTCAGTATTTGTGTGCAGGTTCTTAATGTGGATATGTTTTCATCATCTATTGAATCCTTAAATTTGTTTTTTAATTATACAAGAAATTCGCTTCTACATTCTTGCTGTAAAGGATTGCTAGTATAAAAGTGTATAGTGCAGATAGGGATGTCTTCTTTCTCCTCCATTTCCACTGCTTGGAGGGGACTACTGTAAAATAGTTGGATATGCTTCCTTCTGACCTCCTTTGTATGCATTTATATAACATTTGTATAAATAAATCTCTTGCTTTTTTTTTTTAAAGATTTTATTTATTTGTCAGAGAGAGAGAGAGCACAAGCAGGGGGAGTGGCAGGCAGAGGGAGAAGTAGGCTCTTTGCCGAGCAAGGAGCCAGATGCAGGACTCGACCTCAGGGATCATGACCTGAGCCAAAGGCAGAGGCTTAACCAGCTGAGCCCGGAGGCATCCCAAATCTCTTGCTTTTGTTTTAACATGAAGGAATTATATGTATTTTGAGTCTTGCTTTTTTTAAATTAATTTTTTTAAGTTTAAATTCCATTTAATTAACATAAGGTGTATTATTAGTTTCAGAGGTTATTTAGTGATTCTCAGTTGCATGTAACACCCAGTGCTCATTGCATCAGGTACCCTCCTTTCTGTCCATCACCCAGTTATCCCATCCTCCCACCAATCTCCCCTCTAGCAACCCTCGGGCTCTTTCCTGTAGTTGAGTTTCTTATGGTTTGTCTCCCTCTCTGCTTTTGTCTTTTTTTCCTTCCCTTCTCCTATGTTCATCTGTTTTGTTTCTTAAATTCCACATGACTGAAATCATATGATATTTGTCTTTCTCTCACTTCTTTCGTTTAGCATAATACCCTCTAGTTCCATCATTGCAAATGGCAAGCTTTCATTCTTTTTGATGGCTGAGTAATTCCATTGTATACATAAACCACATTTTTTTTTTTAAGATTTTATTTATTTGAGAGAGAGAGATGAGCCAGCAGGGGAGTGGAGAGAGCACGCACAAGCAAGGAAGGAGGGACAGAGGGAAAAGCAGACTCCCCACTGAGCAGGGAGCCCAATGCAAGGCTTTGATTCTAGGACCCTAAGATCATGACCTGAGCCGAAGGCAGCCACTTAACTGAGCCACCCAAGCACCCCAGTACCACATCATATCCATTCATCTGTTGATGGGTATCTGGGCTCTTTCCATATTTTGGATATTGTGGCTCTATTTTTAACTTTTGAGGAACCTCCATACTGTCTTCCAGAGTGGCTGTACCAGTTTGCATTCCTGCCAACAGTGTAAGAGGGTTCCCCTTTCTCCACATCCTCACCAACATCTGTTGTTTACTGAGTTGTTAATTTTAGCCATTCTGACCAGTGTGAGGTGATATCTCATTGTGGTTTTGATTTGTATTTCCCTGATTGAGGCTTGCTTTTTATTCATCAGTATATTTTGGGGTGCTTCTGTTAGTACACGTAATTCTTAATGGTTGCGTAGTCTTATTTCCATATGCCGTAATTTGTGTATAGCTGTTGATAGACACATATATGGTTTCTGGATTTTGCCCTTGCAAATAATGCACTAGTCAACACCCTTCTTAATCTGTTTTTAAACATTTACTAAGGCAAAAAATATTATGTGCCAGGCAGTTTTGAATGCTAGGAACACAAAGATAAATAGATATAATTTCTGCCTTAGAGTTGCTCACTCTATAAATTATATATAAATGCTACAACCACGTAAATTAATTGGGGGATCTGGTGCTATTCCAGCTAAGGAAGGTAGATTTTTATCACGCTGTGTATTGAATACTGTTGTCTTCTGAATAAGTTCTCATTTGGTCCTTATTAATTTCTTATGTATCTTTCTAGATTCTGACAAGCAAAATTGTTGCCTCAAAGGGATAGAAAACTTCTTTTCCTCCAGGACTCACAGTTGCTTCTGCCAATTGCCTGGGCATTACTTCCCGGGCCGCTTTTGATTAACTTCTTGCCTGAGGTTGCAGGAATTCGTACTACAAACCCATGTGGCTGTCCACTTGAGGTTAAGACATTTCATGGAAGAAATTTTTTCTTCCTCTGTCCATTGCTCAGTTCAAAACAGGGGAGTTTCTGTGCCTTGTATCTTACCCTTACACTGAAGAGTCCTTAGTCTTCTGTTATATTCCTCACGTTTTGGTCTTGCCCCTCTTTGGGTTTGGTAGAAGTCTCCAAGGCGAAATCCAGCTATGATCCTTTTATTTCAGGATTCCTACGCTCACTTTTGTTTTTTATAGACTTTTTCCGAGTATCTGCTCTGCCATTCTGCTGAAAAAGAATGTTTAGTCTTTGAAACACATTCCTCCTTTGGTTTTCAGTTTACCATGATCACGGTTTCTTTCTTTGACCACTCCTCTCCTTTTAGGCACTGCTGTACCCTGAAAGCATGTAGAAATTATTACATATTTATTTCTCTTTAGGTTGTGGGGCTGTTTTTAAGAAGAGGAGTCTTTAAGTCTTGTCACATTTGCATTCCAGTCTGATTTTTGAAAATGTTAAAATAATGAATACCTCTCTTTGTTGGAGGCTTTCCATTTCCAAAAAGGGGAAAAAGTTTTTACAAGTAACTGTTAGGAACTAAGGTCTGTAGAAGTGTATTTAGAATTCAGTAGGAAAGAAAATGTTTCCTTAATTTGCATGAATCAAATTCTGCTTCATTTTAAAATAAGGTAAAATCATTTCATTGCCTGCCTCTCACCCTGAAAGAAGAGAGATAGCTATTTTTATAATTGTTTAATGTTGGGGGAAAAAATAGTAGTTGTTTGATATTGTAATGATGGTAATGTGTTTAGTAATCTTGTTTTTATTCTATTATGTTCCCCTATTGTTAACCTTCCACCTCCTATTGGTTGTTAGATGAAATGAGAGAAAAGCATTGTTGGTCATTTCATGTACAGTTGTATTAGCAACCATTAGCATTTATCTACACATTTTTAATGTTTTTTTTATTTCTCCCTACCCTAAATAAGGATTTTTACCTTTTATTAAAAAAAAAAAAGGTTTATTTATTTATTTTAGAGGGAGAGAAAGAGAGCATGTGCAGAGGGGAGGTGTGGGGGGTCACAAGGGGCAGAGAATCTCAAGCAGATGCCTCGCTGAGTGTGGATCCTGAGCTGGAGCTGGATCTCAAAACCCTGAGATCAAATCAAGAGTCGAAATCCAAGAGTCGGACACTTCACCTACTGAGCCACCCAGATGCCCCAGAAGTTTTACTCTTTAGAATACAGGCATACCTCAGAGATACTGTGGGTTTGGTTCAGACCACTGCAACAAAGCAAATACCACAATAAAGTAAGTCAGGTGTATTTTCTGGTTTCCCAGTGCATATAAAAATTATATTTACACTATATTATAGTCTGTTAAGTGCAATAACATTATGTCTGAAAAAACAATGTGCATAGTGTAATTGAAAAATACTTTACTGGGGCACCTGGGTGGCTCAGTCATTAAGCATCTGCCTTCAGCTCAGGTCATGATCCCGGGGTCCTGGGTTGGAGCCCTGTGTCGGGCTCCCTGCTCAGTGGGAAGCCTGCTTCTCCCTCTCCCACTCCTGATGCTTGTGTTCCTTCCCTCGCTGTCTCTCTCTGTCAAACCACTTTCTCTGCTCATCTATAAGAAGCAACTCCTCATCTGTTCAAGTTTTCTCATGAGATTGCAGCAATTCAGTCACATCTTCAGGCTCCACTTCTAATTCTACTTCTTGCTGTTTCCACCACATCTCCCGTTACTTCCTCCACTGAAGTCTTGAACCCCTCAAAGTTATCTATGAGGGTTGGAATCAACTTCTACACTTCTGTTAGTGTTGATATTTTGACCTCTTCCCATGAATTACACATGTTCTTTTTTTTTTTTTTTAGATTTTATTTATTTGACAGAGACACAATGAGAGGGGCGAGTAGGAGAGGGAGAAGAAGGCTTCCCACTGAGCAGGGAGCCCAATGTGGGGCTTGATCCCAGGACCCCGGGACCATGACCTGAGACAAAGGCAAACACTTAACAACTGAGCCACCCAGGCGCCCCAAATTACACATGTTCTTAATGGGATCTAGGATAGTAAATTCTTTTTTTTTAATAAATTTTTTATTGTTATGTTAATCACCATACATTACATCATTAGTTTTTGATGTAGTGTTCCATGATTCATTGTTTGTGCGTACACCCAGTGCTCCACGCAGAACGTGCCCTCTTTAATACCCATCACCAGGCTAACCCATCCCCCCACACCCCTCCCCGCTAGAACCCTCAGTTTGTTTTTCAGAGTCCATCATCTCTCATGGTTCGTCTCCCCCTCCGACTTCCTCCCCTTCATTCTTCCCCTCCTGCTATCTTTTTTTTTCCTTAACATATATTGCATTATTTGTTTCAGAGGTACAGATCTGTGATTCAACAGTCTTGCACAATTCACAGCACTCACCATAGCACATACCCTCCCCAATGTCTATCACCCAGCCACCCCATCCCTCCCACCCCCCACCACTCCAGCAACCCTCAGTTTGTTTCCTGAGATTAAGAATTCCTCATATCAGTGAGGTCATATGATACATGTCTTTCTCTGATTGACTTATTTCACTCAGCATAACACCCTCCAGTTCCATCCACGTCGTTGCAAATGGCAAGATCTCATTCCTTTTGATGGCTGCATAATATTCCATTGTGTATATATACCAC